>NW_028154406.1:0-38900 GCF_965231275.1 Zosterops lateralis
GCTGATTACTTTTTGAATCAGGAGTTTGTGGCACAACTGACTTCCATTGAACTGTGTCCATCGGTTTATTAGATGAAGCAATGGGCAGACAGCAACTCCACTCATGTTCTCCTACCCTCGGTTTGGAGGTTCTTCCCCAGGGCTATGCCAGCTCTGCCACTTCCAGCTTAGAATTTCCCTGAATTCCTTCTCCAATGAAGATGGAGTTCTGCTTCCACACTATGTACTGCTGCTCACTGAGATGGGACATTGCCAGTGCATCATCTACTGCAGGGCCAACATGCCCACTCTATATTACCAGTATCACAAAGGGAGGGAGTCTGTCCAATCCCATCATCCTGGACTACTTCATTTGCAATGATGAGACATATCACAGACAACAAAAGCTAAGGAACTTACCTGATTTACATGCAGTCATAAAAGCTAATTAGACTTCCTCACGAGACACTTATGAATTGAAATCTGTAAGTTTGGAATTAAATATTGCTTTGGAAATAGGAGCATAGCCTGGAAAATAACCTAGGAGATATTCTAAAACAGAAAAATCAATGATAGTTACCACATAATCATGCTTTCAGGAAACCAGCACTCCATCTCCTGCTGCATGTAATCAACTGTTAGATATGTAGCAACTCTCTACTTAGAATATAGCAGCCAATATCAATACTAATTAGACTCGAGAAAACAGTTTGCAACAAAGAATTCATTTTTTGAGTTCGACACATTTTGCAAATGTCACTGGTCTCTTAAATTTAAACATTTTCATTATTTCAAAGAATATATACTTTCTAGCCAGATAACTAACGTTGAAACTGTTACTTAACAATTTTGGTTTGTCACAGAGATCATCTAAGAAATAGTTTGTTTTAATTTTGCTTTGTATGTTATAAACAATTCTTACAGAATAGAACAGGAGCTTTCAAGATGAAAAAGAGCATTTTGTGAACCTCTGGACACACACATGTTTTGAGTAATTGGGGAAAATGCACAGACAACAGAATGATATGACTAAAAACAATAGCTCTAGAACATTGTGGGGAAATTTTGTTGCATTTAATAATACAATTTCAAATCACGTTCTGATAAACCAAAATTAAATGTCAAGGCAAGAAAATACCTGCAAAAGAATGTTTTTCAATTGTTTTACTGCTTATAAGGTCTTCCATAGTGTCTGAAATCCTGCCAGGGAATGCTATAGTCCTGCCAGAAAGCCAGAGACAACTGCAGTGAAGTCCGTTCTCTCTCCACCAGCTCCTGGTCACTCTCATTTGATATTTGACAACACATTCCCAAGCCATTCACACAACAGATTTTGTAACTGAATTGAACTGAGCTGTTAAATCATGCTCAAACCATAAAAGTACTTTCAGGCAGGACTTGGAAAAGCATTAAAGCCTTATGTTGCACACATCTCCTAGCAGACCTCAGTCAGCAGAGGGTGAGCACACCTCTGTCCTCTCTGCCTTCTCTAAAAGCCGCTCCTTTCCCTGTACTTGGACTTTGCAGTCTGAGGTATGGGGAGGGAGATGAGTACACTTCCTAGAGAAGTATCCTTTAAACCTGCAGAGGGGAAAAAAGGAGAGAAAGAGAGTATAATGCATAAGACTTCCACAGATTTCAAAGAAAATGTCAAGATCATGCCAGCAAGTTGTGCCAGAGTACAAACACTTTAGAAACACAAAATCCTGAAATCACAGTCCCCCTTACTAAGTATTGGACTTGTTCCAATATTTAAATAAAAATAGAAATACTGAAAATTTTCTTTTCTGTTTATATTTGAGAATACTCAGGAGCATTTTGAGATTTGAAAAATCTAGTTTTCAGACAACTTTAATTTTGAATTAAAATATCCTACATCACTCAGCAAAGATTTCTCCTGCACTATGAATAAAGTTTTTCAGAAAAGACAGCTGCCATTTATAAAAAATAGACTCAAATATATGCATTCTTCTCAACTCCTCACATCCTAAAGCATTCTGCAATTTATTTCCCCACTTTCATCTACTGAGATTCAGAGCAGCCATGGTGTGATCATATGTTTTTTCAAGAATAGCTGATGAATACCTGAAAACTCTCCCACTGTGGGACATTCTGTTTTCTCAGAAATGAAAAAAGCAGGCAGAATGACACATTTTCTATTTCTAAAAATAAACTGAAAGGCCAGAGAAATCAATGAAAAAAAAATCACAGCACAAAACATAGAATACCAATTACATTTTGGCAGTCTGACTAATGAGATAGTCAGCTAATTGCCTGATTTTGATAAACTTTTTAGCAAATAATTATATGGGTAATGCTTACTTCCTTTCTAAGAGACATTTTTCATCATGAAAAAAGATTCAGACAACACATGATTGAAGGCCTCCCTGCCTAAGCGAGCTGTTGGTTTATGCTGTTAACCACCTGAAGACTCAGCTAGCTAAGCAGATTATTGCTGGGTAAAGAAACTGAAAGACGGGTTTCTCTAGGAACAGGTTGATCTTTTCTCTATATTTCCTTAAATGAGAAGGTATTTTATTTTATGAAACCTTCTCTGCAAGGATTTCTTGTATTTCACTGCTCTACTTTCTGGAACCCTCCAGGGAGTCAGGAAAGGGCTCTTCTTTTTTTTTTTTTTTTTTTTTTTTTTTTTTTTAATCCCCACATATCCAATGTTTACTTCCCAGTTTGATAATCGGCAAACACTACAGGATGAAGATGTGCTTAATTCAAACAACACATGGTGTTTCAGAGATGAAAATAAGGGTAAGTTTCTGGGTTTTGTTTGGGGTTTTTTTGTTTGGTTGGGTTGGGTTTTTGTTGGGTTGGTTTCGTTTTTATTGCAGGTTCCTGTGCCCTACCCTAATTGATGAACTCAAGAATGTAGAAATAGTTCCACCAGTTGGGACCTTTTTCAGAGCACTGTGGCACACTGATTTGTTGCCTTCATTTCTCCAGGTGTTGCAGCAGCACTGTACTATTCTGATCTTAAAAATACCTGTTACCATGTGCCCTCCAAAAGATTAATACTAGTTCTTCTGACTGGTTCCTCCACCACAGGGATTGATTCATCACTAATCCACAGGGAACCTCTTGTCCTGCGAATGCTCTATATGGAGGAAGCAGGGGGCCAAGACAAAAGTGGATTGAAATCTAAGGGCAAGTAGGAACTCTGAAAACCTCAACTGCAAGAGGCTTCTGCATGTTATTTACATTCAATCTAACCCATTTTTCAGAAATGACATATAATACTTCTGTGGATCCCTCTGTCTGTATTCCATTGCTTCCATTTTGGAAGTTCTTTCCGCATGTTTGTACAGCCTATAGAACTCTAGTCTAAGACAGAGAGAGCTAAGATTTTTACTAGTACCTATCATGGCTTCTTGGATGTCTAAAGAATCCTCCAATTCTCTTTTATTTCTCTCTGTCTGATATTTTACTGAGCTGGCAATAACAATTAAGAGCCGATATTACAGATCCATATACTATTTTTATTGCAACAGTATTTGAAACAACTGTGCATGAAAGGTAAGGAAATTCTGTAGAAATCCTGGCCTGCACAGTAAACAAACAGCTGTTTATCATTGATCTAATTACCAAGCTAATGAGATCTAATTTCTATATTCATAAAGTATGCATGAGCAAGCATAAGCATATACAAAGCGGAGTGACAAATACAATAAATAAAATAGCAAGATATTGGTAAATAAACATTAATGATCTTTAAACGTAAGAATCAGGTGATGCTTTATGGCAATGTTAAATGGGCAATACATAATTCTAGTAAGTCTTGGTGCTTCTGTATTAACAGCATTGAAAAAGTATAAAGTATGTCATTTAGAAAGGAAAAACAGCAAATATACAAACATAAACTGGGGAATTACTGTGCTGGCAGCAGTACTGAAGAAAGGTTGGAGAGGAACAACATAGCAATAAAATAAGTCAAATTAATAATATGCAGGTGCTGCAAGAAAAGGAACATTATCTGGGAGGTCACCCACAAGCACAAGCAGTAATTCTGCTTTCCTCTGACAATGTCATGGCTGAAGTGCTTCATTAGGAAGGAGCTAGAGGAATTAGTGAGACTCTAAAGTTGAGCAACTAAAATGCTGAGGAGTTTGGAAATCGTCAAGCTTTGCAGAAAGGTGGGGAAAAAGCTGAATTCTTCCATTTAGAGACCAAAAATCTGACAACTGTAAATTCTTCAATTACATGAACTATTGCAATGAGGAGTATAAAGACTGGTTTTCTCCATGGTTCCTTGAGGAATTATGAATACTCAGTGACAGCAGTGGGGGATTAATACATTAGGAAGCAGTTGTCAATGGTCAAGCCCTGGACAATTAAGCACTGGAACAGCCTATGGATGAAAGCTCTGACATCCTTGCAGCTGGCAGGTTTTTAAGAAGCAGTATGACAACCATCTCCCAAGAGATTCTTGCTGCAGAGCAAGAGGATGAGATCGAATAGATGACTCCTGCATTTCCTTTCCAGTCTTTTACTTCTGTCAGTGGCCATTCTTTGCTGATTCTGTGTGCGTGAAAAGTGAAATAGTTCCCTAACATAAGTCTTCTACAAAGAATGAAATATACAAGCCTCGTCACCCATAAACTCTTGTGTCCCACCTCTGAGGAGGGTGGGACAAGAAAAAAAAGAATTTTTTTAGGAATACTCTTTGTGAGATACAGTCTCCTCCTTGCAAATATACATGCTTGCATGAGCCGTGTCACTGATGTATTAATTCAGAAGTTGTCTCTTGCTGACCGGTGCAGGTGAATCTGTAGGATGATAACTGTATTTCCACAATTGCACTGGAGACCATGAAAAATGAATAACTTCTAAACAAATGCTCAGGATTATGTCAACTTTGAGAATGTTCACCCTGGAAAAAATATGATAAACAGAAGATCTTAAAAATAGTTGCTTTTTCTGCTTTCTATTCCATTTTCCTTAAATTTCTTCTAAAGGTAATAAATGACAAACTTGCATTGTGCACAACATTACAAATCCTGGCATGTCAGTATAAGCTTGATGACAGCTGGCCATCATATGCCTAAAACCAGCCTGGAGTTCTAGAAAAACACTTCTAAACTGTGGCTGGTTTCATCTTTGCAGTTGTCTTTTTTAAGGAAGGATGGGCAGCCATAGGTCCTGACTGTGTGGAGATGGCAAATGTGTCTCCCCCCACCCTCATAAGTCAGTTAACTAAAAATGAAAAAATTATTTAACTAAAACTGAGATTTCCGCTATGTTGAAAACAATGGTTTTGACCTGATATTCTCTGGGAAATCCAGACTTGTGCATCATTCTTCTCATTCCCTATCCAGGCTTAGACTCATTCTTTATGACAAAGGAAATTCAATTCCCTCTTTCGCTCCCAGGGGATGGCAGAGAGTAAGTCTACGCCTCTTATATCATGCTGAGCTGTTAATGAAACATCAGTAGAAAAGTTCATCACCTCATAATCTTTTTCTGCTCTGTTTGGGATTTTACCATTTTTTGCTTTTGCTGTTGAACTGAAAAAATACACCATGTACCCAGATCTGTAAACTGCAAGGCATGGCTTAGCTCCTACTTACAAGTAGCTGGATTTTTTTTTTTTTTCACTAGTTATCTTATTTATAGTAGTTAATAATCTTTGTAAATCCCTGTCAAATTATCCCCTTAAAAGGGCACTGCATCTTGAAAAAAATCTGTAAATACATCAGATTTTTTTTCTAACCATCATCATCATCTCCATCAGAGTACTATGTAAAGTAACACCTAGATAGGGATTTTTTTTTCCTAAAAACAGAATTTCTTTTGCATACATATCTTGAGTCAGATAAAAGTATTTCAATGCAAAGTCATTATACCATCCAACAGCTTACATGGATATTTTGTGCATCAGAGAAGCCACACAAACTTCTTCCAATCATATCAAACTTCTAATCTTTATTTCATCAAGGGTCTACTGATTTAAAATTTTAATAGAAAAGTTTCTAGACTTTATATTTTACATCTATATTTATGCAATTTTTAGTCAGGAAAGTAATAAATGGATAAACACCAATAAGCTATTCCAAACATTTTCATTTCCTTTGAACCTTCAGGACATTTTTATCTTAAGAGAAAAAAAAATCATATGGAAACACTTTTTAGATCCTATCATGCTGTTAGAAAGAAACACTTTATAAAGTCCAGTTCTGGTTTCAATGTTGTGGTGCTTGTTCCATGTTTTTCCATGTATTGAAATCTTGTTTTCAGCTGTGCTACAGCTTTGGTGACAGAAATTACTAGAAAATATTTACTTGCATTACATGGCAGATATGTTGATCATCACCAGTTGTTTCAGTGGCTGGGGTATGAAGGATTTCTGCATTTTTTTTTTCCTGTTTCAGAATGTTTCTAACTTAAGACTTTTATTAAAAAACAGTAAAAATATCCTTTTATATGGCTGATGATTTTTTTCTTTCATGCTTTACACTGTTTCCTAGAGACCAGAAATTACTCTTCTTGCCCTGGCCCCTTCAAAACATTGATATTGTTTAATATAACTGTTCTCCAGCTTAACTGAAGTTCTAAACTTCGACATCACCTATCAAAGTGTTTCACTTTCTTTTTTCTTTCATTTAGTTGCTTCTCAATCATATATAAAATGTTGAAATTATAGGGACTATAATTTTAAGCCAAAATCCCTCCCGAACTATTTATAACATAACTAGTTTTCAAATAATTCATCTACTTCATCTTCTGTCTACCAAGATGACATAGAAATTTTAGAGTAGTTCCATTTTCCAGCTATTTTCATGTGTCTTGCATTTCCCAAAGTAAATTTTTATAGTTTTACTTCTTACCCAGAATATCCTGGGGAGCAGGCACCATCTCCCTACTCAGCAGCTGTAGCTTATTTTTATTCAAACTGTTTGCCATTCAGTCTCTCAGCTTCCTGCCTCAGCTTAGCACTGTGAAGGATCCTGCACAGCCTCACTAGATTCTCCTAGATGTTAGATCTTGCTTCTCCTTTTATGAAAGTAAGGCCTATCACCAACCCAGCACCACTTCCATTTCCACCATTCCCCCCTGCCTTCAGTCAGCTGTCAGCCTGCTGCCATCACCTATAGCTCAGATGGAGCTGCCATTTTTTCCCTGTTACAAACCCTAATTAATCAAACAAAACCTGAATACAACGTCTTGCATAGACCATAAGTCACTGCTTACCACTATATATTTGTTCAGTATGTAATGGTCTGTAAGCCTGGAAGAGTGACCCTGAGGCTCCATGAGGCTCCCAGCACTGTGAATTGTCCTGGAAGTACTGACTGGCACCAGGATTCAGGTGCAGGCACCTGCTGTGGGTCTGAGCCCCTTGTGCCCTTCCCACAGTAGCTGTTATGAGAGGCAGAATCTGGCCCGTGGCTCTTTCCAGGAAGCAGCTGTGGTATTCCAGCTCCCTGTGGCAGCTTCCCTGCCTTGCCACTTCCAGACTGCCTCTTAAAGCCCATAGATTTTGTTGAGAAGTAGAAAAGAAACTGTGGTGCTGAGCTGACATCTAACTGGAGCAGAGGAGGAAGGGATGGGAATATGTAGACAGCCCTTCTCTCACCCCAAGAACCAAGAACTGCTAATGTTAAAGCGTGGATCAATATGCAATCTGCCACAAGTGACTGGGTGGTTTATGCAGACCTTGGCAAGCAAGAAAGAATTTCCCTCCCTTGCTTCAGGAAAGTGTTGATATAAAAACAATTGTCAAAAGTTTATCATCCAACCATCTGATATTGATCCTTCCATGTCAGCCAGTGCTCTGGATGCTGCAAAAAGTCAACATCCCCTTCTAGCAATTGATCCTGTGCATAACAAACTACCACACCTGCCTGTCTGAAAACATACCTTATCCAAAATGCACAGGATTAAAAATCCAACTCCCTGTAAGGAAAGACAAGGGGTAAAATACTTTGACCTCCTTATGTAATTTTGTCCAGAGAAGTCTGATCATGTTGGTTTCTCCAAGGACCAGAGTAGAGCACAACAAAGCTCCAGTGGTTTGCTGGGCTGAAGGAACTCTCACAGCTACAGCCTCTGACTGCAGTCGTATTCCTTGAGAGGATCCCAGTGATCAGCTCTTGTAACACACCTAGAGTTTTCTCCTCTTATCCAAAAAATTTGCCCCTTGTCTTCCCCTAAAACCACATAAACAAAATTACAGGCAGTTTCCTGATTTTACATCTGAGACCTCCATACAAGAGACAAAGAAAAATAAGACCAATGTAGCTCAGTCCTCAAAATCCTCTGTCATGGTAACACAAAATAGAAAAATACATAGACTGCGAGACTTCTCAGTCTGACATGTCCTGACAAAAGTTAAGCTTGATAGCCCTGTTGTACACAATCGTATTTAATACGCATTTGAAGTGAGGTCTAATTCCAAGGGCTCGGGATGGCAATTTTCAAAACAGATATGTTTTTCTGATTTTTTTTGGCACACTGGAGGGTCCATGTACCTTTTGTCTTTTGATGGCTGTTTAGATGTGACATTAAATATCCTCCTTTCTCTCTGCTTTCAGTCTTTTGTCTATCTCTTAAATACAGCAGTAGATTTTTCATAGCCTTCCTCAGGTGAAATAGACTTCTCTGCTACTCCCTCCATGTGTAGTAATCTTATTTCATTAATATTAAAATAATTTAAAGTGATACTGCTAAATATTCTACTAAATACTTTGACAGCTGAGAACAGACAACACCATGCTACTAAAGAGTCCCTCTAAAAGGCAAAGAATCTCTTTCAGGTGCAAAAATTACTGTAAGTTATTGATGATTTAATATTTTTTTCTAAAATTATATATCAAAGTTTACTGCCGACCAAACAAAAGACATTCAAAAAACTGCTTAATTTCCCAAATTCAGTGAGAAGCATCCACAAAATGCAAAGAATAGTATCTGCAAATCACAAGTGAACCACAGAGAAGGAAAAATGGTATGCACAGATCAGCTGAGAGGTTGTGTTGGTAAAATGCCAAAAAATTCTCATTATGTGAGAGGAGAGTAAGATTATCAGGCAATTTGATTTGGTTTTGATGGAAAGAAGCAGTCTGAAAATGCTATCAATCTGCAGGATTGCAGGTTTTCCTTCCTTCAGAAGGGAAGGTTTGGAAGTTCATCTACAGGACCAGTTTCTGCAGGGCAGGAAGAGGCTTTGAGAAAAGAGCTACAGAAAAATTTATGCTTACCTGGAAAATGAAATGGAAACAAAATAAAAATAAAAACGAAAACAAAACAAAGCCAAACTCCCCCCCCCCCCCCCCCCCAAAAAAAAAAAAAAAATTAAAAAAAAAAATTTAGGGTTAAAATTTTTCTTCCTTGATTCATTGTTAGAGTGTTTTGTATTTAGCAAGAACACTTGATATCACTGGGTGTCATGACTCGGCCAGGGGCAGGAATACCTCCTGGCCATCCCTGTAAGTGCTGTTGCCAGAATCTCCAAGGGCCCAATTATCCCAAATGATGAGTAAAATCAGCTCCTAGTGAAGCTTGTGGCAGCTACAGGTGCTCGATCCTGAACTGAATATCAGTTCACTTTGAGTCACACATGAATTGAGGAGCTGAGCTTCAGGAAGCTGCATCTAAATATATTGGGGATTGGTTCTTTCATGACACAAACACCAAGGAATAAGTTCTGGCTTGAACAGAATACAATAAAAACTCTCCCATTTATCTTTTTTAAGAATAGGAAATCATGTTGTTTAAAAATCATCTCTATTTATTATTTTTTCTTTTCAGACAATGCTCCTTGAGGGCTTGATGTCTTTTTCAGATAAGGCTCCGGGGGCCTGCAGAGAAGCCCTGCCCGGCAGTGGCAGGCAAGCAATGTTCTGGATGACACGGAGCAGAACTGATGGGAGAGTCATCATGGAAAGTGGCAATTCAAAGTTCAAGCAGAAATAACTGCCACGAGGAACTGTCATGTGCCAAATCCCAGCCCATTCTGGGCAGGCTGTGTACAGGCATGAAGTACTCCAGAGGAATTTTCTCCCTATCTGGCTAAAACCTCTGTTGCCTTGTAAACTGCCTGCACTCATTGGCCTCCTGGTGACTGACTCTATGGCATTTACCTGAGGTACAATTTGTATACTTGCAAACCAGTCTGTTAGTTGTTAGTTTGCCTTCATGAAAGCTTCCTTATGTTACAGTTGCTCACTAGAAATTAAGTTAACATGAGGAAATTAAGTGCATCAGTAACGATCTGGCAACTGGTCAATAAGTAATCCATGCATAAAGCATTTCTACTATCTGACATGATCCATAGATGCTGGAATGCAGGGAAGTCTGTTTTCATCATTCTTTAGGAAAGCAGTAGCCTGTGATGGTAGAATATTGTGGTGAGTGCTGTGAGCCACACTCTCTATCAAGCAGGGAACTGCTCCCTATCCCTGTGGGCACATCAACAGGGCTGCCTGGGCAAACTCTTTTTTCAAAGACTGTTTATAGCCTGTCATGAGGAAAACAGGTCGTTTTCCCTGGGGACTGTAAGAAAGGAAAGACACTTCTTAGCAGCCGGAATGTGAAAAATTTTTGGCTTATACATAAAGTTTAGGGAGAAAATGTTTCCTGAAGTTGTCCTTTTTCCCTTTTCTACCAATCTTGCCCATCATATCTTAGAGAGCAGTCTTGTGGATGGAGTTATATTAGAAATTTATAGGTAGCAAGCCTATTCTGAATGCTGCATCATAGTACACCTGGGCATCATTTGGGGAGTTTCCTCTGGGTCTGTATTTTTTCTATCTGCTTCCATATTTGTAAGTGAATTTTAAAAGACAGTTCTAATTAGTTATAGAAGATGATGGGTTACGGTTTTTTTCCCATTTAGCTTTCTAGAGATCTTGAGTGAGTTTGTAAAACTGCTTTTAGAGCAAGCCTTGGTAATGCAGTGTTTACTATGGGTTACCTGAAGATTAGCTAAACAATAGTAGGTGTGTGGCAAAAAGCCAACAAAGGTAATGCAGACTGAGTCTGTCTGCAGAGTAGTAACGATCTAATGACAAAAACTGAGAAATGCAAGGAAAATCTGGGCCCCCCAGATACAATTAAGGAGTAAGCAGGCTGAGATACAGAGGAGTAACCCCAGGGAGAGACAGCCAAAAGAATTATGATTAATATCACTATGTGTTATGCTTGATAGGACCAGTCACACCAGTGATTCAAAAAGGGGGGCAGGGACATATGGTTGCAAATAAGGCTCAGAAGAGTTATTGTATCCAGATATCACCTAGATCATTGTGAAACTGTACCTGCAAGGACTGCACCATGGGCTGTCCACGAATACACATGAATGGACAGCACTACAAAGTTTGTTATGCCAAAACTGCAGCATTACTGTTAAAAATGCAATCTTTAGAGTCCAAGTTCCTCTCTGGTTGTCACAACAAAAGCATCTGCTTGGTGATGCTACTCAAGACAAGACTGCCAGCCCTTTAAGTGAATGGGATTTTTGGAATAAACAATCAGGATGATTATGCTTTCCACTGCTGCAGAGATTTTTATTTACTTCTACAGCTTATTAATATAGACAAGGAAAAAAAAACAGATAAACATTTTTTGGTTGTACTAGATGGCAAAAGTGTATAATTACATCGCTCAGAATCTCATCAGCTCCCATCAGTCTAAGCTACTTTATGAACATATTTATAAACTGCCGAGGATAGAGCAATTACGGGAAAACATTCTCCATTCTGAATGCATCTGCACATTTAGCACAGTCTGATCTAATTAAAGTCACTTCCACTAAAGTCAACTGAAGTATTTTCACTCCAGGTTAAGGAAAAGACACAATAGGAACAAGAAGACCCCAGTTCCTATAGCCAAAGCTTCAATTTTAAGCAAGTAAAGGATATTTCTAGAAATTATCTAAAGCATGACCTGAATAAAATCCTCAGCTGAGGCAGAAAGCTGTTTGGCTTTATTTGCTTGGCAGGAGTCAAAAACTATCCTACTTAGTGGGAGTACAATGCAGGAAACTGTAATCTAAACAAACGATTTGGGCTTAAAACAATTAAGGGGAAAAAAGAAAGATCCTTGTTTAAGTTTTTATTTACTGACAGATGAAACCAATCTTAGTGTTTTTCTCAAGTAGAGACACAGTGAAATATTTCAGGGTTTCCTGTGGCCTAAAATCTCCATCAGTATTAGTTTCTGGGAGAAAATGAAGTTAAAAAAAGAAAAAAACTGTGCATGAGGTTTGATAAAGCTATTAAGATAGACTATTGGGTTTTAATGGAGAAAAGAGAAAATATCAGAAGCACTTAAAAGTGAAAAGTTAACATGACATGCAAGTTTAACAGGCTTAATTCATAATTCCATATTAAATTCATATTGATTTTTTCTCACCAATACTCCCTTTATCTAAACAGCCTTTGACTGTCAAAAGCCTGGGGAGACTGCCAAAGACCACTTCATTAATACATTCAATGGGAATCGTTAACTCTCACAAATATAACTAGGCTGTGTTTATTTCAGGACAAAAGGCACAGTTAAATATTCCAGCTTGAGCCAGCCAGGCAACAAACTTTATTTTGGAGGTTTGACAAGTGGCAAAATGCCTCTGTTCACATGACTGAGAATACTTAGCAGAAGTTTTTAATAGCTGAGCAGAAACTACACACCATGTCGTTGACTTCAAAGGCCTTCTCACCTATATGGAAAGAGAAGTATTTTCTAACACACTGAACTTGTTTCCTTTAAAGGAAAATCCATGGAATGCATCTATTGACCAAATATCAAGTTAAGTACAGATGGAGATTTTTGCTTTATATTTTAAGCCAGATTCATGATAAGCTTAATTCTAAGTGTAATTAGACTACAGTAGTTAGAGTCAAATCATTCCCTTTGTTTTAAAAAACTAGATTGGTGAGTAAATTTCAATGAAGCTGATTTGATCTTTAATTTTCACATTAAGAAGGCAGAAAGCATATGCGTATTATGTCACAAACACAGTGAGATTTTCTACTAAGCTGAGCACAGATATTAAAAATGAAAAAAGCCTGGTTTTTAACCATATTAAGGAATTCAAATTTTTAAAGACTTTTGTGATGATTTAACATTACTTTTCAGGACAGACCACTATCTTCCATTTTCTTTCTCTGTATATTACTAATAAAACATTCATAACTTAAGTACACTGACAGAATTTGAAAGATGTAATTAACTGCCTGGCACACCAGAAAAGGCTGTTTCTCTGATTCCTCCAGAAGGAAAAGTGGTGCACAAGTAATTATATAAATAGAAAGTAATGAGCATGAGAAAACCACTTTAGCCTTGAAATCACCACCATGGAGTGAACAAAACCATCACAGTAATGGCACAGGCAGAATCTGTCTAAGAGCAACCAGGCATTTCACACAGAACAAGTAGGAAAAGAGTTGAAACAGGAGCACCAAGCCCCAAAAAGGATACAAGTCAGTATAGGGCTTTTAACAACAAGCAGAAAAATTCCTCTTTCTTTTCCTACTTTCCCATCTATTTTACATTTGAAGGGATTTCTGAGTTTGCGGTATTTTGCCTTTCCTTCTTTTTAGTAAGTGCTAGGTAAATTTAGGTCTTATCAACAAGCATTATGTGCACAACTATGTAAATAAGACAGTGGGGAATATGATTTGCATTCTTATGCAATCCCATTACACAAGCCAGATTTACATTTAAGCCCTTCAAATAAATAAATCTAAAGAAATGTGGAAAGACTTACAAATAAAACTGAAAAGCTGCCTCCCCATTCTATGCAGACATACACATCCCTTTACACACCTAGTTTCTTAAGAGCTGAGTCATTACTTAGTAATTATGCTAGCATAATTATTTTAGTTACACACTACCATCAAATTTCCACCATTTCTGAGTAGCACTGGGTTGCTGCAAAATTCCACCAGTGTTAACTCACAAGCCTTTGTCAGAGTACAATATACTCTGACATTGTCAAAAATTACATAAGACAATTTTTCTCAAAAAGGAAGAATATCTCATACTTAAGCATGGATTGATAAAAGAAATCAGGTTATATTCCTCACTATTTCACAGTCTTCCATTATGGCCTGAGGCAAGTGGTTTAACCTCTGTGTATCTACTTGCTATGACTAAAATGAGTAAAATAACATTTTTTCCCTTTATTTTTTTGTCTGCCTTGCCTTTGGGTATTCTCCATCAAGGTATGTTTTTTCACTTTGACTTCAGCCCTGCTGAAAGTGCACACACTTCAACAGAATTACCCGTGTACTTACTGTTGCACACACTGAAGGCAACCTGCTGCACTGGAAAAAGCAGCTTCCACAACAAATCTTCAAAAACTCTGTGATGTATATAAATAAATAATACCTGCTTATCAAAGCCAGTCATGTTTATTACATATTTTTATGAAAAACTTTATCAAATATTTATGCCAGTGATATTTGTATATTATAAAAAGGAGTCTAGAACAACAATGGAGAGCTGTGAGAGTTTAAAAGTACTCTTAAGATTAGTTTCAATGGTTTTGCATGTTGTAGCAAACTTACATGAGCTCTAAGTATGCAAGAACAAGGTTCTAATAGGAAAGTGTGAAGTATCTTAGAGAGTGACCAAAATCATTAATTCAGGAGGTCTAAAATGCTTTGCACAAAGCACTATACCTTGCAAAGCAAAATCTGTAATTTGGTGTAAGGTCAATGTTGTCTTAAATTACCATTTTATAGAGAAAATACTCTAATTCTATAATAGAATATTTAGTTACTTACTGTTACTGAAATAATGTTACCTCACTTTATTGACATGACTCAATTAATGTGTGAAAAAAATTCATTGTAAGAATCATTCAGCTCCTGCAGTAGGAAAAAAAGTGTTTCCATGAAGTAATTTTTTTTCCAGACTAACAAAAAATGAATGTGTGGCGTGTCTTAAGCCTCTGGGTAATTCCTGACCCAGAATGTGCATTACTTTATTTTTTTCTCTTCTTTTCTTATAATCAGCTTAGCTTGTAAACAAACTGCAATATCATTATGAGCAATGCTTGTTAAATATTATATATTCACAAAACTGATTTCCTAGGTGACAGGGACTATCACTGGCCACCAGTGCTGCTATTATTTTATTCCCCTACTGCTTTTCTGATGGTTTAAGCACAATGCCCACACAAGCATTTTTTTCTCACTCTCCCCCTCTTGTGCTACCTCAGATCAAACATCTTTTGTCTCTCCATTTTCAGTGCTCCATAAAACAAATCTGTTGTCAATCTGAGGACACCTGGCATGAACTTAGCAGTGGATTCTTTGACCTTTTTAACACATGGAGGTCAAAAATCACCATCAGCAGTTGGAGAGAAAAATGTGAAAGATCAAAGTCTTCCACTCCCACTACTGTTCTTGTTTTCCTTTGTTGATATGTGCACTGCTGACAGAAACCAGCAATTTTTAGCTCAAAAGTGCAAATATTTGATATGAAACTGAGGCCAGATGTATAAACCTAAACCAAACACCAAATATTTCTGTGATTCTTTTAACAGCACTGGAAAAGGTCCTTTTTAACAAACAAAATCTTTCTCCTGGAGGGAGATGTTTGTAAATCAAACACTGTAGTTTTTATTAGTTGATAGACTGTTGATACTAAATAACAGCTGACTTTAAGCTCAAGAGCAACTGCATAGACTCCTTTCATTGTTGAGCTGAGCTATGCAAAAAGTAAACACCATAAATCATGAAAACTTTGCTTCGTACAAGTATTTCATGCTGGTAATATACAATATTTTGGTAGAAAAGGCAATGTTTTTCTAAAAACACTTTTTTTTTTTTTTTTTTAATCAGCCCCTCTGCAAATCTATATCTAACAGAAAATTATTAATTTTCATTCGCTTTGCTTGAAAACAAATTTTTCTCTTTTGTTTTCCAACTATTACTTTTCTCTGCTGACCTTTATGTGGCCCAAATTTTAGAGAATGTAATAAAAAAGCCTTCAAGCATCTTAACAGTTACAAATTGTTTATATTTCAAACTGACTCTATCTCAAATCAAATGTCAATATACATTTGGTCTCTTAAAGAGGCACAACATTCTTTTTGAAGTATGTTCAGAGAAGTATTGAAGGAAGAAAAGAATAAGACTACTGAATCAAAAGAACATGGATTTGGTCTACAGTTGTACCTAATTTTTCTTGTAAAGTCAGACATCAAATTCTCCCAGCTATTCCCATTTTTTTGCAACCCAACACAAAACTGAATGAATTTGAGGTGTGAAGGTGCCACTGAGTAAGCAGCAGATAAAATTTTACAGCACTCATCAGAGTATCAGCAAAGTCTGATACAGTTCTGACACAAAACCTCTTATTTCCTTAAAGTATTTTTTTTTACACCACTCTCACATGGAGTGTCACAGTCTCTCAGTGTCCTAATAATCTTGGAATCTTATTTAACATAAATCTACACATGTAATTACAGTTAAGCTGACTGTACATGAAAACAATATAGTTTAGTATTGAGGTTTGTCAACGCTGTATTGTTTGGTGGCAAAGATCTTTGAAGAAGCCAAAACCTTTGTCCATGTCCCTCACCCTCTTGGTGCAGTAACTAGAAAGATGCTGCATGCCATCTCCTACATGATTTAAGAAAGGGCTGCTGCTTAAAACCAAGGCCTCTCTCTCAAGTGGACCCAATGCCCACACAAGGGTCAGAACAAGTATCTAATTCCCAAAAAGGGTAAAACCTAAGAAATCATCCAGTTGTTGAGTTCCCTTTACACACTGCATGCATAATACCTACAAGACCACGCCATGCACATTGTAAAGAGCTAGCTTGTAAAATTTGTGGGTTTAAGTGTCAAGTGTCAAAACATAGCACATGTTGAAAAATCACTGGATGATTTATCAACTAACCAAAATATTTGAACAAGTCCTTGGAGGATTATAAGGCAGAAGCAATTTCCACACCAACTTAATCAATCCCCACTACAATTTCTATGATTTTATGTTTTTAGCGAATTTTGATGCAGTCTTAATTCCCACAGCTTTACCATCTGCACAGCATTTTTATGAAAGGTAATTTTATCCCCTCTACCAACCTGTTAAATATTGTCATGGGAGGATTTATTAGTTTCCATGACTCCAGACAGTATTTCATTCTTCCTCTGTTGTCAGCTGGCAGACCCAAGTTCCTAATTTTATCAATTGAAAGTACTGAAACCATTCATTAATAAAATACTCTAATGTACCTGTTCTGTGACTCAAGAGCAACACTTGCCTTTCAGCCCAGAGCTGACAATTTCTTTCACAGAAAGAGAGGGAGAAGAAGAAAGTTTTCTTTCTTCACACATTTTCTGTGTGATGTAAATCTCTGCAAGTTTATAACTCTAGGTAGAACTCCCCCACTTTCTAATGAGAAAATCCTTCAGAAGTATGATCATTACAGAAGTCTAATTGCTACAGTTTGTTGGAGAAATGTAATATCTCATTAATCTCTAAGCTTTTTAAGGGCACTAAACTCATTTTACCCTTAAAATTCTACACACACCACTGATGATCTTTAATTATTATAGTGCAGTGATTAATAAAAGTAGCAATGAGCTCAGCAGTCTGAGCACACGTGAACTGTTTCTGCTTTAGGGAAGCCTGAAATGCATGATAGTGGACTCCTTCCAAATGTATTTATCAGAAAGCTGTTTATCTTCTGTAGTAGAGTTTGATTCATAGTCATTCCATTTGTGTCAATGAATGCAGCACAAGGCCTTTAATACTCCCTGGTTGGGAGCTAATGCCTTTAGCTTTCCATTAGGTAATTTGAAAGACCTATTCATTTTTATTTTTTTTTTTCACAGTCAGCTAACTAATTCTTTAACACTTCATTTCAATACCACTAACACTTACTAAGGGATTGACTTCACTAAGTGAACAATCTCAGCTGTCTCAACATTTCATCACGACCTGACATATATAGCTGTGTCTAAATCAATGAATCACACTGAGGTAGGTCTATCCCCCTAAGCTTTTTTTTTTTTTTTACATCTAATCCCAGTGCTCCTCTTTATTGTTCAACATGAAATTTCCAAGATCTATGGAGAGTATGATATAAACTTGCATCTTACCCCCATTTCTCTACTGTCCTTCTATCCAAATTAAAGACCATCAGCTCTGCATCTCAGGAATTTGGATTGCATTTCAAAATGCTTCCTCCCTGATGCACTTTGTGGCAAATGTGGCAAAGAAAAGACTTTTTCTTCTTTTGCAGCAAAGACAATCACATATCATGATGACAGGCAGAGTGTAGGAAAGGTGAATTGGGCTCTTTTACCCCAAACTTGTCAGAATAAATTCACTTCCAGCACAGTTTTATCAGGTACACCAAGGAAGATTATCAGGCATAAACTTATGAATTTTTTTAAGAATAATCAGTGAACACAGAGTGAATTTAAATTTCTATTGGTTTCATCTTAGACTAAAATATCCAAACGTGTCCTTTATTTTTTCCAGGTGAGCCTTAGATAAGAGAAAAAATATAGAATTTTAGCTCCTAGCATGTCTGCCTCAAGCACAGCAGTGTAAGAAAATTCCTAGTAAAAAATACAAATGCTCACTACAAGTAAAACATCACTAAATGTAAACTAACCTTCTTTCAGTGTCTTCACTTAACAGTAAAAAAGGGCCCTACCAAGGTGCAGAATGTGTGACTTCTGTTGCCAGCCTGCTTGAGCCTGGTGTCTTTGCTGGTTTTGCTGCTCTAAAAAAGCTACTGCCTCTCCAGTGCCAATTTGTCAGTGTCTAAAATGCATAGCCACAAGGTGTTGCAAGAAGTTACTTGATTGGAATCCTTTAGAATCCCTTTTGTAGTTGAATAATGACAGAATTTTATTTTTTTTAATACTAAATATCTCATTAGCGGCACATGCAAATTGTATGTCACCTTATTTTTGGCATTTCCAGGTTTGCATTACACTGTTTAAAACAAACAAATGAAAAGACAAAAAAAAAAAAAAAAAAAAAAAAAAAGGGGGGAAAAAACCCTGACCAACTGTGTCCTGGAAGGAAAATAATCAGACAAGAAAATACTGTTTCTGGAAGCTTCTTAGTATTAGCTTAGTGATCCAAAACATCAAATGAGCTTTGTCTTTCCAGAGGAATGTCAGCTGAGAAAGAAAAGCTGGTGTTTGCCTGTAGGATGCCTGTCACTGTGGTCCCTCCAGGGCAGCTCTAAACTCCTTTGTAAGTTTCATTTCTATGAAAAGCAGAAGGGAACAAGTCTCAAATAATCAGTTGGTTTTGTGTGCCGAGGATCAACAGTCACCTTTCTGCCCAAGTCTGGGTGAATTCCTTTGCCAACAGAAAGCAGGTGTCAACTTAAATCCTACATTAACAAATGTTATAGCAGATATAGAATACTTTGATGTTTTACTGCCGTAAGAAATTATACCTTTATGAAATTCAAAGCTGGCTTCTCCACATTAAGAATTACAACACACTATTATGATAGCTAAATAATTTTCAAACTTTTGTGTTATAATTAAAACCCCATTTAGTACCTAAAGGCATTCCAGTTTTCAAAGGTAAGAACAACTAAACATGACCAGAAGCAAGAAAGAAAAAAAGCAGAAAAAATCAATAAATGCAAATAAATTACGTAAGCTTTTTTCTGACTACAGAGTAAACCACTGCTGTACTGAAGAGTGGGTATACAGATGTATTATCTTGGAATCTCATCATTATGATAGATTTTTACAGTGAAAAGCAATGAAATCTTATATAAATCAGAACCAATTCACCTCCTTCATGACTGCAAAGCCTCTTGTTACTTTTACTGTCAGAAAAAAGAATCACTTCACAGGAAATGGTAGAACCAGCTACACATGTTCAGCATTGGAACACAGCAATCACATTATAAGATTACTACAGAGTTCTTTTAACTCAGACAAAGCCCTCTTGTTAGCAAATGGTACTTTGTATTTGGCCACGATTTGTAAAAATAGATAATATTTTCCATTTGTATCATAAATTTCATCACTGGATATGAAAGTCAGCTAGTGGTTATTGGTTGCTTATGTACAGTATGTTTCTAGAGAGATTGTCTGGGGTTTTGGGTAGAGAGATGGAAGCACCAAATGAACTGATACAATATCCTCAACGCCAATGGAAGAACAGGATAGGAAAGTCAGTCTTCCTGGATCCCAGCTCCTGTGTCTTCACTACCAGAACACCTTTCCTAACTTTTAGCACCCTTGTTACCTTTTTTTTAGATGAAAAGAACAGGAAGAAAAAGAAAAAAAACATAGTTAAAAAAAGAGGTCATACATTAGTCATAATACTAAACAAACCAGTTTTGAATGAGTATTGATTTAATTTTCTCTCTCCTAATTTTCCAGATTATATTTGAAGAAATAAAAGGAAAATCATCACTGTAATTGTCTTTGGGAGATAGGCCTACTTCAACAAAATACCTACCTATCTGTAGGATGAAGAATTAGAAGTCACCTACACTATTTTGCAGAATTCCTACATAAATAAAATGTGTTTGGAAGAGAATATGAAACATCAATCATCCATCCTCCAGTCTCAAATAACTCTGTTCCAGTAATATTTAAGACTTTCGTAAATTCTAGAAAACAAAGCTGAATCTCAATTAAGGACTGCTGAAGGGAGAATAGTATCCTATAACACTGACATCTGGACTCCTGCTAGCACATGTAATGTATATCTGTCACTGACAGCTTATCAGGTTATATATCATTCTGGATCATTAGTCATGTCTTTCTCAGCAAGCACAGGAATCTGCAAAATCAACACAGACATAGAAGAAGTACCTCTGAGAGGAGAAATTCACTTTACATGTAACAATCTTAGAAGGTAATTATAGCCATTAATATAATGCAGACCATAAATGTCAATACAAATAGTCAAGTGTATGTCAACAAGCAGGGTATGGACATGACTGATCTCAACAATAAACTTATGGCAAATGATAATTTTGTAAATATCCCCAGCTATGGATACACATTTAATCTCCAAGTGCTAAAGATCCAAATAGGAAAAAATTCAAATTTCATAAGGGAAGGGGGGGAAAATGTCTGTTCCTATTTCCACAGCCTTGTAAAAGAGCTTCTGAAAAATGTCCAAGAGGAATGTAGTGTGCCCCAACACAAACTTATTCAAGATGTAACTAGCAGACAAAACCCTGCACATGACACCAACTGGTTAAACAGAGACAGGCTCCACATGCCGTGTCATTTGATCATGATAGAGATTGATCATTCCTGTTACTGGACTGGACTGTAATGAAAAGCTTCATGAATATGTTAAGGCCATTTTAAGAGCTCACTAGAGACCCGAGTGTGGAAGGAGCACACCTAAGCCAAGTTCTACATGCAGTCCTTACACCATCATGAAAAATGAACTGTTTCAGGGAAAAAAGAAGATATTGCAGTGAGAATTTTTTTCTGTCACAAAGTTTTTGGAGGATTCTATTGACTTGATAAGATGTTTGTGGACTGGGGTTAAATACATTTAACCATTTGGTTGAATACATAAACTGAAGACTAACTTAGTGGAAGAGGCAGGGATTTATATAATTTTAGGACAAAAAAATAAATGAACAAGCCTTATAAAAGACTGCTGTGAAGGGCTGCTGTTTGCAAATCTTTCCTAGCACAGCTATTAATTCTTTCTAAAACATGGCAGGTTTGTTTGCCCATAAAAACACAGTGAAATTGCTGTCGGGATCTGTACAGCACACAGGCTTTCCCTGCCTGTTTGAATCTTGACAGATATCCATAAGTTTAGGATAATATTAGAAGACACGTATAAAAAAGACTAACTCATTTATTTTCATAAGAAACTTTAGTCCTAAATGTATTTATTTAATTATTAACATTTCCTGCTAGCATCTGAACATTCAAATTTTAGAAATTACATACAATTGTCGGGGGCCATAGTACTCCTTCAAAATTTTCCTTCTAAAGTACATGCATTAAAAACAGAGGAAAAGAGTTTATCAGAAAAATTAGACCTCCCATATTCAGTTCTTTCAGTGTCATTATCAGGCCATGCCCATGTTCCTCAGTTCTGCCAGAAGTGACAGTCTCATTATCATAATAGAAAAGTCACAAAAAATTAGATTATGTAGTGACCGCTGAAAATTCTGAAAAATAAAAAAATTGTTTCAGTGTGAATAGTGTCTTATTTAAGTGTTCAGAATGTGATAGTTAATCCTTTATTAAACAAAATTAAATGTTGAAAAATTATGTGGAATGTTAGCAAAAATATTTTAAATAAAAATACATTTTTATACATTTGAAATGGGCCATTGTATGAAAACAGACATAATTTGGTTAGATAGTTAGTCGTAGCCAAAAGTATTTATTGAAAATACTAGAGTTGTAAAATGTTGTCCCACTCTATTGCTATATAAGGGGAAAAGTAGTTAATGTACACATAATACAAATTTTGTGATGCATGTACAAATGTGGTCCATTCCTCAGAATTGACCAGATTCATTGTGCCACATTTTTGTAACACAATGTGTTGTAATTGATGGCTTTAAAGGACTGACCTATTTTGATTAATGATCCTTATCGCACTGTTGCACATTTGATCTGAAGCAACATGCTTTATTTGCTGATAGTATTCAGAGCTGAGATTATGATTCAATTATGATCAGAGATCTTTCCATTTTGCCTAGAACATCAACTATGGTGACAGAAGTCTTAAAAGAAAAAAACAGCATACGGCTAATTGACTGGCTGAATAAACAACAGCCCTTTCCTTTAAAGGGCCTTCTACCAAATATTCAATTGATGCTTTCTATCAGCAGGAATCCACCAAGTCTCTGCTCACAGCATCAAAGAGAATGCAGGAAACACATGTTAACACTTGCCTTGATGCAGAGGAAGTGCCATTCTCTTAAATGCATCCCATAATATCATGTGGATTAAAAGACAATTTAACACGTTTTCATTTCCAATGAATAGAGTCTAAACCAAAACCAGAAATGTGGGATTTGGGCCAGCCCCCTTCAGTGAGGAACGTCTTAACAATGGCCAGTTAGAGCAAAGTGTGGGTCCTTCCCAGCCAGCAGGAGTCATTCATTAAGGGCCTTCAAGAGATAAGGAAAATACTGCCATGCTTGGGGAGAGCAGCTAACACTACACACTCTGCACTCCTCAGACATTTGTCACCATGAGATATAAACATTTATGTCAGTGATAAGAAAACACTTACCTTATTTGACTATTTTGAACTCCAGTGGAATTTAAGGAATATCATAGCAGTGTGGTATGTTTCTGCTAGAGAAAAATGATATCCCAACTGCAGTGGTTTTAGACACTGTAAATCAAATTGTACAGTCTCTCATGACAAAAGTGCAAAACTCACAAATGCTATGCAAATATTCTTGATCACTGCAGTGTAATAAGGTGACTATAATCCAGTAATTAGTTTTCTGTACAGTGATCTTGTGACAGAAAATTCAATATTTTCACTTTAAAGCCAGCAGGAAATGGTAATCAGGACTTTAGTTGTGACTCTTCATTGTTAACTCTTGAATAATTCTTGTACTAATTCAAATTTTCACAATTGCCTGCAAAACAAAATCAACACATAAGAAATTGAGCACTTTGCAGCTTAAGCGAGAAATTTTGTCTAAAACTGAGTAAAGTAAAAGCATATTTGAGTGATGAGGTTTAAAATTAGAATCATAGCATTTGACTTCTCACATTTCAAAAAGGATTTCACCTATGAACACCAAACAGGGTTTTTAGCCTTGCAGGATATATAACAAATATTTGTTGAGGAAGTTCATTTTTCAAATTCTTATCTATAAAGCAAGTTTGTTGTCACTGTAAGAACTTGTATTTACAAGACAAAAGTATAGTTCACTTTCAAAAAATCCTTTCAATTCAAAAATAAATAATGTGAACACTAGGTGTCTGCACGGTCTGGAGACGCTCTATGCCTTTAGTATTTGGGTGACATTTCCTGTGTATTTGCTTACTCTAAAGTATATTTGAATGTTGGAGCTTCTACAGTGTTCTCTTAAAATGCCACTACTACAAAAAGTGACTCCAAAAGATAGGATTGTTTAATGTTTGTTTTTTCTTAGTGATTTTTGGTGCCAAATATGTTTCAGTTCAATGCCAAAAAGATTACATTCTCTCTGATTGTTAGACCTGCAAATTGATCCTAATTCCAAAGAGTCAAGAGGCTCCCATGGCTAAAATTCCTACAGGTTTTCCATGTTCTGTATTTTGTTGCAATTATGTTAATTGAGGTGACAGTGTTGTTTTAGAAATGTGCAGTTTACCAATATTATTTCTTGATCATGCAACATAAAAAATAGCATCTTCTCTATGCTTTAAAAATAGAGTCCATCTATTCTTGAGCAGGCAGATGAAATCTTGCACTGTGATCTGCAAAGTGAAAAAACCCACCAAACTTTGAGGTAACTAAGTGATGCAGCTAATAATTTTATGGATCTTTTTGGAACCAGTTTTAGGCAAATACAGCACAATATTAAGATAAAGTTTCTTACACCTTTGGTTTGTGGATCAGACAGGGGGATCTTTCACACACAAGCCAATTAACAGGTAAGGGGGGATCCCCCAGTGACAGAGAATATTTTTTCTTCACTTTTGCTTTGAAGCTGCCCCATGCTTACCCAACCATGTCTGATTCCTTAGGGCTAAAGTGGAATACACTTTATTACAAAACATTTTTATTGTACTTGAACACAAGCTTTTTAAACACAGTAAAATTCTGCCTGTACAAAGGAAACAAAGTTTGACTCATATTTTTTATCTTGCAACTTTGATTATTGAAAACTAAACGAAAATTTATTGGCTGTAGGTCAGCAGATCACTAGGATAGTGCATTACCTCATTTTGCTTGTAACAAGGAAAATAATGCCAACTGAATTTACACTGTAGATGACTCTAGATCTGTCCTTGATAACTATACCTTATCTATCATTAATGATCTGTTTACTATTTGAACAAAGCTAAAGTCCTCCATTTACATATATAGCAAACATCTCTTCCCTTAGCAAACAGATTTGACTCAGTCTGTCCTAGACTGCACTAGACTTCTTAGTACACACAAGACTCAATTTTCCCTTCAAAAGAAGGTTATCTTCTAAAATTGATCTTTTTACTACAAAAAATACCACACTGTTCTTTTAAGAATTTACGTATCTCAATCTCTTACATAGTCCGTTTCATTTTCAATATTTAATAACTGAACTCTTACAAAAGAAAAAACAACCCAATTTCTATTCAGAACTCATTTTAATAACACACTGCTTAGCAGAGTTCTGCGTCAGAACTCACAGACATTCAAACTAAAATACAGTTTAGTGACTAATTCTTCTCTCCCAGCACCTGTAGAGTCCTGTTAACTTTGCTCAAATCTCTGTGGCAAGGATGAAGGTAATTCTTTGACCTTTTCTTTTAAACAATTAACACAGCAAACAGTTCTCCTCCCTGTTGGCTGCTTTTTAAATTTTGGTGTCTAGAAGCTTCTAGTTTTCTTAAGTACACCACTTCCAGGTTGAAAAGATGATTTTTAGATGCTTTTCACCTAATTATACAGGGATTTACACTCTTTCTCCTGAATGCCAGATATCTAAGGATATCAAGAATTCTATACAAGAGAGAAGTCAAAATGAGGCAGATATACTCAGATCCAAGCATACCTTCCCTTACAAAGTATAAAAAATTCTTGAAATAAGTCAAGGCAAGTTATCAGCAATTAAAAGATAGAAGTGCTTATAAACAGTTGAATCTAGAGAAAAATAAAGTCTTGCGGGACAAAAAATGCAGAGTTAAACTTAACCTGTATCAGTATTCCTATCATCTGAGCGTTGTTTATCATTGTCGTGTACTTGAAATTAAAATGCTAAATACAAATCTTAGAATGCACAGCATTTTCCAGAAGATAAATCCAAAAGGAGTGAGAAGAATTAAATCAACAGGTGAGTAACATTCCCTATTGCTGGCACAGTCACAGGCTGCACAGCAGGCCTTGAGAGGATAGGAGTGGATGGCAAGAATATGTGGTTTCTCAGTGAGACAGCATTTCCTGTAGGCTTGCTCTTAACCTATCCATTAAAATTCATGCCCATGAAACTCAGATTATGGTGAACTAGAATTCTCTTAAATCCTTTCTTATTTTATGAACACAGGTTCAGTTTCTTTGTTAGTGTACAGTGTAATATTGCTACAGATTTCAGTGGTACTATACCACATCACTTTAGCTTAGGCTGGCTAACTAAGTAATAAAATTCTGTTGGTTTTAATTCATTAGAAGTCTAGAGGGTTCCCTTTGTATCTGCTAATTGAGATAATTTTTATTAGCTGTTTTTCTCTCTAAAAGCTGACTCAGCACCTCTTTCATTTCCTGCCAATTAACATTTTATTGTTGTGAATGTTGACACAGAACAATATTTCTAATTGTTCAATATATACCATGCCAAACAGAAAAAAAAAAAAAAAAAAAGTAACTTCTAGGAAAGTAAAAGACTATGAGTCCTTTATGGAATCTCATTTAAAATGGATCACAGCATCCTATTGTATCCTGTTACAATATCGAAGGCATTATGCTTAAATTAAAGAAGCAGAAATAAGGGAAACCATTCAGACAAATGAAAATACTTGCTCAGGGGAATAGCTTTATTCTAATCTGAAATTGTATATATATATATGTAAATCTTCATTATCTAATAAAATCCTAGATGTTGTGACAAGGCTTACTCCAGTAATCCACAACTGAAAAAATTTCCGGTAGTCCTCTGGGTTAAAAAAAAAAAAAGCCCCTTGGCCAATTTATGTCACAGGAGTATGATCCAGAAAGAAGAAAAGACTTGGATTTGAGGATTCACACTACTTTAGTACTGTACTTTTAGCTTTGTTTTCCATGTCATCAGCTTCAAGAGACTAAGATTCATTACCCTCTGTTCCTTTATTAACTATGCTATCAAAGGCTTATGATCCCTGCATGACTTCAAGATCTCACTTCAACATCAACTCGGTTCAAGATCGATTCCATTTTTCATCAATATTATTCAAAGGCTCTGGATGTGCATCTCATCTTTTATTTAAGGTGTCTATGTATTTAGTCATGCATTGATAAGTACAGGTCTGATAAAAGCAGGTACAGTTCTAACTCCAGCTGAACTGAAACTAGAACTGAACATGATCAACTAGCATTTGAATAAAAATCCACCCATATGGGTTAAATCCATGTTTATTCTATTGTCATCCCCAAATAATATGCCATGAACTAGGTTTTTATTAGAAAACCGTGCTACAAATAATTATAAAATGAGATCCAAAAACACCCTAAGAATTTCAGTTAAAACCTTTAATGATTTGATAAATACAATTAATTCATGGTCTTCTGTATTTACTAGCTGATCACAAATAATTCAAAAATATTTACCAGCCTGTATTTATCAGCTGTTTCAAATCCTTACTGGTGTTGACTGTATGCATATAAAATTAGCTTCATATATGAAATAAAAATCAGTCAAGAGGATTTTGACTAAATATACCACTCACAGTAGATTTTAGTTGTCTGATTACAGAGCCTAAGAGTGAAATTCCATGTGGCCTCATTCCCAGTTGTTCGGTGTTCTCCTCAAACTGGCCACATCCATTGCTCTTCCTGTTGCACTGTCTTTCAGCAAAAGGTTAATTATGACCCAAAATAAAAGCAGAAGTGTGTCAAAAGAATAAAAAAAGCAGAATGAAATCACCTTAAAAATTGAAGTACTGTCTTGCAGCATTTGCTCAGTTCTAGCAACTGACTCTGAGGATCACACCAGAGAACAATGTGCTCTGCAACTTTAACAAACAGAGGGATTAAATAATGCAGCTACTTAGGCAGGAATGAGCCTTTCGAATCTTCCTAGCAGGCTGTTGTTAATTTAATAGGTTTCATTCTCCATCAGCCTGATCCTGGTCTATCTCATCCCAATGCTGGGATAACAGAAGGTATGAGGTAGAGAGTTAAAAATCCACACTAGAGACCTTTTGCAGTCACCCCCTCCCTGCTCACTCCCACATGAGTCTCTTCACTTCACCACGCAGATGAAGCACATTCAGGACTGTATTCACTGTCTTGGCAGCTGTCCTGGACCCTCATCTCTCCCTTTCTGCTGAGGAATAAACCACCAACTTAGTGAAATCATTGATGGCATTTCAAAGGTTAAAACAGCAGTGCAAGTATTCCCTCTTACTTTCTCTCATCTCTCCAGAGAAGACACCACTAGTTCTTTGAAACAGTAAATAAACCTTAAACCTTTACGCGTTCAAAGGAAACGCTGGCTTGTCTCAGAGAGCATTCCTTTTGACACAGCCTCCAAAAGCCTGCTCCCTGGCAAGTTCATCCTGTTCCTCAGGCAAGACCTGGGTATTCCCTGCTGTGACAGAGCAAGCCCTTCTTCCCCTTCTCCCTCAGCGGAAAGTACATCTTCTTTCTACCCAGGCTAACCTTTGACTTTGTCTAGAGCATAACAATATTCTCTCTTTTGAAAGCTTCCTGGAGGACTTCTTCCTTTAAAGCACAGAATTGCCCTAATTGGACCTCCAAGAATGACTGTCATCTTTTTTTCACATTACTTTACAAACCCACTGTGCTCCCCACCTCTCTGCATTGTGGTGTTAGATTTTGTTAGGTTTCAGATTAAAATAAATTAGAGGCAACTGCGTGAGGTTAAAGGCACTTTAGGGTTTAAACCACTGTTATTGCAGTAGCTCTCCCTCTAATGTGGCACTATCATGCATCCATCACACTGTCAGTTCTCTTTTCAGTGTACAATTGACAGAGAACAAGATGGAAACAGTCCATCAATCTAGTGTCACAGCTGTAATAAAAGTCTGCAGAAAACCTGTAAAACTGCTTACACTCAGCCAGAGCACCAGTGTGCTGGCTGGTGTAAAGTATTCAACAGACCTGCAAAGAGGCGGCGTGTCAGATGGAAAAACTGCCATTGGAGGCATTTTGCAAATACTAAGTGCTTGCAGATACCTCTCTGTCACAACAGGTGAGAATGAGAACTGCACAAACAAACACTTTTGCAGCTCCCACACTGAAGCACAGATAATTCAGCTATGCTTTCATCTGTGTTCCTGCATCTATTATACTCATTGCTTTGCAAAGGGACAGTTGCCCCAGCCACAAGATACTTCTCCAAGTAAACAACTAATTCATAGGGATTAAACATGCAACTCTTCTGCTTGAACAGATAATTTTCTATATGTGTTTTTCATGCACACAATATATCTGCCACACTTGGAAAATTACAGACAACTCATCTGAGAAGGATTTCTTGTACAAAAGTACTGAAAGTCACCATAAAGAGAGGTTTGAAAGCTTTCAGAATAAAGACATAACATGTAAGTCTTTACTTATAGTTTACAATGTACAAAAATTCCATGGAAAACATGTCTCAGATACTCTGCTCACAAAATGAAAGATTTCATGAGAAGAAATATAAGACACAAACCCTGCAGTCTACCAAAATGCTAATACAAATAGGTAAATGAAGAGATAAAATCATCACGAGGGTGTGTAGAGGGTGTATTTAGGAGGTGAATAGAGAAGCATAAGACACCAATTTACTAACAATATAAGGAGGAGACTGGCTCTTGGGAAAAATACACAGAATAGATTCTATTTTAGAATACAGTAGATTTCTCGAAATATATATGCAGGTTATAATGTTTTTGGTTGTTTTTTTTTGTTGTTGTTTGTTTGTTTGTTTTTAATTAAACCTGATAGGAATTACATTGAAAGAATCACTTTTATTTTAAAGAGGATCAGGAAATACCCCCATCATCCTATTCACTCACAAGAAGAAAGCAGTCGGTATATTAAATTGCTGCTTTGCAAAGTGAAAACTAATCACAGAGTATCTTTAGGGACATTCCAGCAGATTATTTTTACTAATAAAATAGAGACTCACTCTTTAAATTGTTTCTTATTTGTTTTTAAGTGATTGGCTCTTCAGTACCATAATCTACCACAAAAAAGTGGTTACAAAGCAGCTAAATTCCACAGTGTTGTCCAGCTTTCTTTATAGCCTCTTTGGCAAAAAATCACTGGAGGAATGGTTTTTTTATCGAATCATAATCAGATGTTTGCAGGGTGACCCAGAATGTGAGCAATGGCAGATGTGTCTCAGACTTTGTGTCACAAGATAATGATTTGAGTTAACAAAAATTGTTTTGGTGAGGTCATGGATCTTTCTATCATCAAATAAGAGTTCAGCAATCTGAGTAATGAGAAGCAGCAGGAAAAGCAAGTGAGAGAATAGAATGAAAAATAAGATTTCTGCTCTTTCTGGTTCATTGAGACTAAGCCTTTAACTGCTGTAAGAAATTAGATTTTTCTCAGTTTTAAATAGCAGTTTCACTTCATCCTTTACACGGACACAGTAAAACCTGCTACAACTCCAAAAACAGAGAACTGCTTAAGTCTGGAATTTAGAATAATTCTTACCACATTGGAAATTGATCTCTTTCTGATAGTTGTGAAGGCTTTTCTGACATAGGATAACCAAGAAAGACAAGGGGGAAGTTGAGGAGTCTTTTTATCATCCCAGCAAACAGAGTTGGTTGCATGTTAAAATACCCTCAAAACAAAGGAACCCTCTGCAACACAAACAAAGCTCACACTTGCATTATGGAGCTAAGTTCTACACATAACCCTCTCCCACCAGAGCCACACTGGAAACTGTGTCCATGGTCATGCTCTGGTTGGTTTGCACTGTTAATCACTCTTGATTATTTTGCCTCTGCCCACAGAAGAGGAGGAGAGATGGAAGTTTCTGCTCCTCCCTCCTCCCCTCCCCATTATAGAAAGCCCTTAAGTGCTGCAAAATCAGCTTTATGTCACACCCCCAGCATGAATAAGCATGAATTTTATGGAGCAATGGGGTTTAAAAGGAATTTCATCTCCCAGTATGTTAGACCATGTGAATATACAGCTGTGCAGGACCCTACTTTAAATAAGGGCTGACTTCACCCTCCCTGGTAAGAAAGATGCAGGGAGAGAGAGAGAGCAATAAGGTTGGAACACAACCTTGTTAATAAAGATGACAGAAAGAGTCCACTAGGTTATTGCTTCCAGAGGCGAAATAATACTCACAGGTCCAAAACTATGGATTTGCAAAACTAATGCACATTTTCTCTGCTACTGTTGCTTTATGAGACCATGAAAGCAGGGCCTTCCCAGGTGCTGAAGGAATTATCATGCCTGGGGTTGCAGAACCTCTGCCCAACTAAACACTAAGTTTGAGACCTCACACAAGAGCGCTGTGCTCTTTGAAATCCTCTTGCCTCACTACTATGACTGGCCTCAGCCTCTCCAGCACGAGATCCCTTTCTATTTTAAGTTCAGAGTATCAGTGTTGATCTCCAAGACGTGGTACAAGCTTAAGCAAACATTTTCTGAGAAAATCAGTACCAAGAATTCCTGCTTTTCCATATCTCTCAGAGCTGTGCCATATCCAGACATACATGTGCCTTTCACAGGTTCTTCATCCCAATACTTTTTCGCAGATAGCAAAAATGTTTGGTCTACCTCAACTCTGAAAAAGTGAAATCACCAAGAGATAAAAATAAATATTAGTCCTGAAAGTGGTGACTCTTCTTACAGGAAGTAATTTTTCATTACATCAAATATAAAGGAGAATTAACAGCAATTAGTGGATATTGCGGATTGTGTACACACATTTTGCATTATTCGGTGATTTTAATTGTTAAGTCTCACCCAAACAGGATTTTGCAATTAGTCTTTTATCTATCTGATGCATTCTCAGCACAGTGTCAGGCAGGACAGCTTTGGATAAAGAATGTTCAGATGTTTGTCTTAGATTAAGTAGGAGGGTGTTAATTGGCAAAATAGTTCATGATTTTCATATTAAATACAAGTATGTGTGACATATTTTCATGTAAGGAAGTGGCAACTAAGTACTGCATGCTGTGTTTTCTTTGCTGGTCTGGAAACGAATGATATATGTTCTTGCTAGTGTACAGATGGTCATTCATTTCCATGCCAAAGTAATGGTAGGTTTTTGCCCTGATTTTAACATCGGCCCTAAATTCAGCTATTGTTGTGTTACACTTAATTAGGGAGAGTGAGTGTAATTTGAAGGCTCTTTTGAGATACATTTTTGAAACTACCCCATAGAGTCTGAGTCTTCCTGACCTTTCAGAAACCCCAAAATCCCGATGTTATTTTGGCAGCTCCTGTTTTCTGTGTTTCCTTCTTTTTTTCAGTAGACAATGCCTTCCTCCACACCTCCCATACAGACAGTAAGTGGAATGCTAACTAAACTCTAGTTCTTTCAGTTCATTGGACTCTCTTGTTCACATGTGGACACTCCTGTTTCCATGTTTTCAATGGTTTCTGTGACAGTCCTTATGTCAGGACTGACTCATTAAATAGAATTGTCAGTGATCTCCTCTGTCCATTATTTTGAAGATTTAAATTCTATGCTTGTCTGATTATAAAGATATGGCTTTTGCTATTTCTAGATTATCTTCTTCTATTGTTATTTTTTTTATGGAGTTTAGTAATTCTCCCTATACTCCCCTTTAGAGCATTACTTGGCACCTTCTTAAAAGCTCATGTTGACTTACGGTTCCAAGCTGCTGTAAAAAGCACCCTATGAGGACACTTTGGTTATGCATGGCAATCTGCATTCTGCAGATTGTTCAATCCTAATCTTTCAGAAATAGTTTCATGAACTGTAGAACTGTATTAGAAAGCTCCCTTTCCACTGCAGCAGATGATTTAACGCAAATTATCAAGATATTCGGCAACATTTCTAAAAGATATTTTGGGAAAAGTAACAACTTTCCATCCAGCTTATAAAATATTGCAAGGCCTACTCAGAAGTGCAACAGACTTCTTGCAAAGTCTTGACACCAACAAATTTTGATCATTCATTCTGGTTCATATGTCACAATCTTAAATGAAGGGATTTTGATCTTTGCAAAACCAGTCCACTCTGAACTACCTTAGAAATACTAAAGCCATTCATCACATGTCCATTTGCTATTGCTGGTTATTAATTTATTTAGGTTTATTTGAAGTGTTCATCCATAGCTCTGTTACTTATTTTGCTATTCATTTTCCTTAGTCAGAACATTCAGTAAACAGTGTTGCTATGGCAATATTGCAACTTTTATATGACCAAATTCTTGTCTACTGCAGTCTGTGCAAAATAATTTTAAAGTGTTACTGTTAATAGCTAAAGTGTTCCAGAGGTGCACCTAAAAAGTCACCTCTCACTCCAAGAGCTGGCTTGCATGCTGGTATTAAGGGTACACACAGGATATACTTTACTATTCACATTGATATTTGATTAATTAAATGGAGGGCTAAGCAGAAAAGGAGTTTCTCTACCTTCATGCACCACAGAGGAGGTTTCTCATTCTCATGTCTTCAAGGACCAACATAGCCCAGTGCTAAAGGCTGGAAATAGGTCAGAGATTCTCCATTAAATATGTAATGACTCAAATTTCTATGCAAGTGGCACGGTGTAAGAGTCCCTGCTAATCCAGAGTAGAAAGTAACGCAGAAATGCCACTCTTTGGACCTAGGTTCACAGGGTAGAAATTGTTTTCCCATTTTCCTTGTGCTTGACCCACATAAAGTCCTCTCAGTAAAGATTTAGTACTTGAATTAAATTCACTGATCCACAGTTGTATTTCTCCAGTGTGATTTAGGCTGACATAAAATGAAGTGACGAATAAGGCCCTGAGGGCTTTAGGAATGATGGGGCCTTTTGCAGCCCTTTTGGCACGGGATGAGTTTTTTGCCCACAGTGAATACATAAAATAACTAGATAACTCTCTCACTTTGAATATCAGTTACAAGACCAAGGAGTCTTCATTACTCTACTGGCTGGGGATTGAAAGTTCCAAAATTAGAAATCTACTCAAGAAAAAAAATCTGGGCATACTATAATTGAACTGGTTATGAAAAGAGCTGTGAAGAGACTGTACAAGTGAGGCAGCAAATGTACTACTCAACAGAACAGCAGCAGCAAGAGGAATAGACACTGCAAGCCATTTCTAGGCCAACAAGGCACAGAGGGGCATAGCAGCCAAAATAATGAGAGCAAAGGAGAATTAGAAGTGCTTTACCAAAAGATTAATTTCAAATGTCTATAATAAAGTTACACAAACACTTCTGTCAATTTATTCTTAAAATAACACAAATTAATCATACTTTAATTTGAGATTAAATGCTCTCTTATAAAGTTTCTTAGTGTATTTTCAATAAATGTATCTTAAGGCAGAGACTTATATTAATGCTTTGTACCTGTGCCCATTCCTTCTAGACAAAAATGTTGCAGTTCCTATTGCTGCCATGTAACTCACTGATTCTCTATGATTAATCAGGAAAGGGAAGGAACGGGAATGATGCAGACCTTTTTGTTCATATTTTGTTGAAAAGATAATTTTAAAAATTAGCATAAATAAGGAAAATGTACAGCAATGTACACAACAGAGGCAGATGATGACAGTGCAGTCAAACACATTTCATGTCCTGTTCATAATTCAAATGATACAGGCCTCTTCCCCGGCTGGTTTTACTGACAGAGTATTTCTGTAGGTTGTTCCAACAGCCTGGGAACAGGTATTGTCTTCTATTAAAAGAAAACAAAAAAATATATTAGGTGTATCTGTGCCTTGTTAGCATTAAATATTGCACTGAAATCAAAATATCATCTCTTTTGTTGTATTAATTTCACAGAGATATCAAAAGCTGGGTGGTGTGAATGTACCTCTGCCCAGCTACTTGGCTTGGGCTAGAGTAACTCAGTTGCAGAGGAGTCTTTTCCACTCAAGCCTCCTACTACTTCCCAGCTGAGTATTTTCTTCTGTGCAATAATTTGCTTTTTCACCTGCATCACTATTTGCCATTTTCATCGGTTGGCTTAAAAGGCAAGAACACATTATTCAACTCAGGATTTTCTATAATAAAAATCCCAAAAAAACATTATATTTTCTGGGTTTTAACTCCATAACTAGTGGGTCTACATACAACATCTACAAGGACACATGCAACAGCCTAAGTTCCCAGTTTCAGAGGCATTTTTGTATCAATCTTACCTATCAAAATGTGTGAGGGAATGTGTCTGTTTATGACACTCCATGTATGATGATTTTTCTATTTTTCTTTTACCTACCTGTATCCTAGAAGCAGTGATGAAAACTTTATTGGTGGTATACAGGATATAGAGCAACATACACACTGTACAATCCGAGACTTACATTGTTTCTCTTTGGGATTTTAGCATGTCAACCCTAATTTCATTAGTACTGTATCCCCTGACACAGACCCCATTACTTGCTTCTCCTACACACTGCATGAATTTACAATGCACACGCAGAGGATCATCTGAGTGCTCCACAACTGGCATAAGGAAGGAATCCTTTGTAAAATGTGAGACCAGCAATCAGCACAGAAGAAAAAACTCATTCTGAAGCATAAGTGTAAAGCTAATCCTACAGAGACACACTAAGAGTTGTTACATCCATCAGTATGCCTGCAAATATACAAATATCCCATTAGGATGGAATTACATTCATATGAAATATCTTTTTTCTTATCAGTTAAATCAATGCCTCTCTCCTTTTTCTGAAACAAAGTATTCCATATCCCTGTAGTTGGTGCTCAGCCTAATTTTATGAAAATCTGACAAAATAATTAATTTTTGCTATGTTCTGCATTCAACCAAGACTTTGGGCTATATTTAGGGTGGCAACCCTTCCCCATCCCCATTGATACACTAATCTGTTTTCCATAAATCTCAGTGCATAAATACTGTAAGTTCATTATAAATATAACTAATAATGAATCCAGCTCCAAAAGTATGAATAAACTATGCTCTGGAGTTTTTCCAGTTTTCAAAGAACAAGAATTTTGTCTGAGAAACAGCTGAAGAACCAACCATTTAGATGTGACAAAGAAATTTAATATTGTAATAGGAAATTTCTAAAATCAATATAATAGACAGCCTCTGCTGGATGCACATAAAACCCCTGAGTTAAACGACTGTGTCACTGAAGCATTCAGAGACAGGGGATGGTTGGAAGCCCAGCATGTGTTTGCTGTAGTACCCTGCTGAAATGAAGCTTTTATTAAGCCACATATCTTACAGAAAGTTTCTTTATAGCACTTATTTTTTCTTTGTCCTAACTCTGTTTTCCAGAAGAACTTATCCTAAGATTTCAGAGGCTGAGGCAGACTACCAGACAGGAAAACAGAGAAAGCCTTACAAGTCTCTTAAACAATATCAAATGAAGCTTTGTAGTAGGGATTTTTTTAAAAATATAATTTTAAAAGGGTGATTTGTCTATTTATGTTTAGAACATCTGATTTTATGGGTGCCTAAGCTATCTTGAAATTAATAAGAAAAAAGCAGAAGATTTTGAGAGTCACATTAGCAAGTAACAAGCATGAAGTTTGCAACCCTAGCTCAAAAGTTTTTCCTTTCCTTTCATTCAGAATTTAATAATTATGGAGCTTGCATATAGTTTATTCTGAACTACTACACTTAATAAGAGATTCTACATAGTATTAGTATTCCTGGACATCAAACAAAAAAACTGGCTGAGGATGGCATATTTCCCTTCTAACAGGAAAATTGTTGTGTGGAACTGCACATAGTTCAAACAACTTCAAAAATAATGTTTAATATTTAAAGAAAAGTACTAGTCAAGGGTTCTTTAACTTCAGTAGATTTTATCATGTATTATTTACCTATTGGAGACTGGAACCTGTTCTATAACAAAAATGTAAAGATGGGTGCTGAAGTAGCCCTTCTAATTTTGTGAGAAACCTACAGAAGGAGTTTGAGTTTATGATACCTTGGTAAAAAGTAAGTGGCGGATCATTTTAAGACATAAAATATTTTATGGCATTATTATGTTTTTTATTCAGTTAGAGTTAATTATTTTCACTCACACCAGTCTGAGTTAGGCAATTCAGAACTGAAGCCTAAAGAGCAGAGGAAAGAAAAAAAAATTGCCCCTCCTCAGTGTCCAGGTATGGTCCTGCCCTCTGCCCTGCCTAGCCACTACTAGGGCAGACTGAAACAGAAGCCCAGTTATACTGCAACAGGTGGACAACTCTGGCATTAAAAAATAAAGTGTGAGGAATTAAATTTTATTTTAATATAAAAATATAAAAATTGTCCAATAAAATAGTACTATATTTTAGAGGGAACAAGACAACAGAATTTCCAAACCCTCTGGTGAGAACTGCCATAATGAAAAATCAAATGGGACAGGGGTGCACGTTCTCAAGAGCGCAGCAAAAAACAAATAAGTTTAAACTTTTCTGGCATTACAAAGGCATGGCCTGGACACAATTTCTGTGAAGGAGTCTCAAGGTATGTGGGCCAAAAGACAAATCTGAAATAAACAGTGTTCTTTCTCTGCTATTTACCAGAGTTTTCCTCCCACAGGCTGGGTGTTCCTGGCAGGTCCCAAGAGCTACCTCAGCAGAAGAGTAGCACACACATCCTGCAGCAGGCAGCCCTGTCCAGCACTGGCAGCACAGCTGACGCTGGGGCAGAAGGCAGGGGCATTCCCTGACACTCAGGTTGTGTTTTCTTGCTGGTGAAGCACTCCTGAGCACCTGATTTAGCTGCCTTAGGAGCATGAGGGATACTGTAAACGGCAGATCTATCACAACATTAAGGTATGCTAATCCCTCCTGACTTGAAACATTACACTTTGTCTGAAGGGGAATCAATAACACACATTTCACTTGCAACTAATCTTCAGTACAACATCAATAAAGAATAGGAAGCATTAAGAAATGAATGGATTTGCAACTCTTAAAATTATTCAGAAAATATCAAATAAAGACAAACTTTAAATACTTTGCTATTTGTTCATGGTCATCCTTTAAGCAGAAAGATTTATTCAGCATTTATTCATTGAGTAAACTGCTGTGATTATTTTTTCACTCATCAATCTCTTTTGCTTGAAGAGACATTCAAAGAGCATGTACAGTGAACACTTTATGAGTCTCTTTTTATATGGCCGGGAAGTCAGACAAGAGGAAGATGACCTTGCCTGACACAATTTCTTTATGAGACCATCTTCTCATTGATCTATGGCTCCACCGAGTAGAATTATGGTTTCAATGCTGCCCTTGGAACATGGGGCAAGTCATGTCACGAACATATATTCTTCCCTGTCAAACATTTAACTGATCCCATGGTTTGCAGAGCCAGTGCTATTAGTTCCAAATTTGATTTGCATGTTTTCAGCAAAGAGGTGACTATGTCTGTACATGATAAGTAGCTGCACCTGCCTTCAATTTGCTCTACTACATCTAATTTCCTAAGTGAGTAGTTCAAATACTATAAGATGGCAATCAAAAACTAGCAAGGTTTCAGAAGCAAAGGTAAGGATTGGATTATTCTCAGCTTTCAGCTTGTGTTTTCCTGGCCTTGTCCAATTTCTTGACTAAAAGTGGAAAATAAAGATTCAGCTCTGCTAAAAATAGTTGTCATCTGTTCACTGGGAAGCTGCAGGGTAGACAAATGTTTTATCAAGACATGATGCTTCATTCTGGTAACTCAGCTTTATGATCATTGTTTAAACACTGACAGAGAATTTATTCTAACTTATGTTAGAATTACACAGGAGTGTACAGTTAATTTATATTTTTGTGAATCCTAGAAAATGCATCTGCTGGTTTAGTTTTAACCACTTTTTCTGTTCATGGTTATAAACAAACTTAAGATAAATAAAACTTTGATATCTTTTGTGTAGTTCATGTTTAATACTTGATTCAACCATTATTGTCTGTTTGGTAGGACACATTTGAGCTCCAGTTGAAAGCAATTTCAATCACCAGGATGAATATACCTCAAAACATCAAAACATCACAACACACTCCATGCTGGTATATTAAGCTTGGTCATC
>NW_028154405.1:0-38854 GCF_965231275.1 Zosterops lateralis
ACACCAAGGTGCTGCTGCAAGCAAAGTTACAGAGGTTTCCCAGAGTGTTGCTTTTCTCGAGAAAAGAGCGCTTTACAGCGCTTTCTGGCTGCTAGAGACATGCAGAAAGAGCAAGTGTGGCAGAATGTGTTCCAAAGCAGCTGGAGCTACCACGGGCTCCCCACAGGCTTATTTTCACTTGGAGAACACAGAAAACACACCAAGGTGCTGCTGCAAGCAAAGTTACAGAGGTTTCCCAGAGTGTTGCTTTTCTCGAGAAAAGAGCGCTTTACAGCGCTTTCTGGCTGCTAGAGACATGCAGAAAGAGCAAGTGTGGCAGAATGTGTTCCAAAGCAGCTGGAGCTACCACGGGCTCCCCACAGGCTTATTTTCACTTGGAGAATACAGAAAACACACCAAGGTGCTGCTGCAAGCAAAGTTACAGAGGTTTCCCAGAGTGTTGCTTTTCTCGAGAAAAGAGCGCTTTACAGCGCTTTCTGGCTGCTAGAGACATGCAGAAAGAGCAAGTGTGGCAGAATGTGTTCCAAAGCAGCTGGAGCTACCACGGGCTCCCCACAGGCTTATTTTCACTTGGAGAACACAGAAAACACACCAAGGTGCTGCTGCAAGCAAAGTTACAGAGGTTTCCCAGAGTGTTGCTTTTCTCGAGAAAAGAGCGCTTTACAGCGCTTTCTGGCTGCTAGAGACATGCAGAAAGAGCAAGTGTGGCAGAATGTGTTCCAAAGCAGCTGGAGCTACCACGGGCTCCCGACAGGCTTATTTTCACTTGGAGAACACAGAAAACACACCAAGGTGCTGCTGCAAGCAAAGTTACAGAGGTTTCCCAGAGTGTTGCTTTTCTCGAGAAAAGAGCGCTTTACAGCGCTTTCTGGCTGCTAGAGACATGCAGAAAGAGCAAGTGTGGCAGAATGTGTTCCAAAGCAGCTGGAGCTACCACGGGCTCCCGACAGGCTTATTTTCACTTGGAGAACACAGAAAACACACCAAGGTGCTGCTGCAAGCAAAGTTACAGAGGTTTCCCAGAGTGTTGCTTTTCTCGAGAAAAGAGCGCTTTACAGCGCTTTCTGGCTGCTAGAGACATGCAGAAAGAGCAAGTGTGGCAGAATGTGTTCCAAAGCAGCTGGAGCTACCACGGGCTCCCCACAGGCTTATTTTCACTTGGAGAACACAGAAAACACACCAAGGTGCTGCTGCAAGCAAAGTTACAGAGGTTTCCCAGAGTGTTGCTTTTCTCGAGAAAAGAGCGCTTTACAGCGCTTTCTGGCTGCTAGAGACATGCAGAAAGAGCAAGTGTGGCAGAATGTGTTCCAAAGCAGCTGGAGCTACCACGGGCTCCCCACAGGCTTATTTTCACTTGGAGAACACAGAAAACACACCAAGGTGCTGCTGCAAGCAAAGTTACAGAGGTTTCCCAGAGTGTTGCTTTTCTCGAGAAAAGAGCGCTTTACAGCGCTTTCTGGCTGCTAGAGACATGCAGAAAGAGCAAGTGTGGCAGAATGTGTTCCAAAGCAGCTGGAGCTACCACGGGCTCCGGACAGGCTTATTTTCACTTGGAGAACACAGAAAACACACCAAGGTGCTGCTGCAAGCAAAGTTACAGAGGTTTCCCAGAGTGTTGCTTTTCTCGAGAAAAGAGCGCTTTACAGCGCTTTCTGGCTGCTAGAGACATGCAGAAAGAGCAAGTGTGGCAGAATGTGTTCCAAAGCAGCTGGAGCTACCACGGGCTCCGGACAGGCTTATTTTCACTTGGAGAACACAGAAAACACACCAAGGTGCTGCTGCAAGCAAAGTTACAGAGGTTTCCCAGAGTGTTGCTTTTCTCGAGAAAAGAGCGCTTTACAGCGCTTTCTGGCTGCTAGAGACATGCAGAAAGAGCAAGTGTGGCAGAATGTGTTCCAAAGCAGCTGGAGCTACCACGGGCTCCCGACAGGCTTATTTTCACTTGGAGAACACAGAAAACACACCAAGGTGCTGCTGCAAGCAAAGTTACAGAGGTTTCCCAGAGTGTTGCTTTTCTCGAGAAAAGAGCGCTTTACAGCGCTTTCTGGCTGCTAGAGACATGCAGAAAGAGCAAGTGTGGCAGAATGTGTTCCAAAGCAGCTGGAGCTACCACGGGCTCCGGACAGGCTTATTTTCACTTGGAGAACACAGAAAACACACCAAGGTGCTGCTGCAAGCAAAGTTACAGAGGTTTCCCAGAGTGTTGCTTTTCTCGAGAAAAGAGCGCTTTACAGCGCTTTCTGGCTGCTAGAGACATGCAGAAAGAGCAAGTGTGGCAGAATGTGTTCCAAAGCAGCTGGAGCTACCACGGGCTCCGGACAGGCTTATTTTCACTTGGAGAACACAGAAAACACACCAAGGTGCTGCTGCAAGCAAAGTTACAGAGGTTTCCCAGAGTGTTGCTTTTCTCGAGAAAAGAGCGCTTTACAGCGCTTTCTGGCTGCTAGAGACATGCAGAAAGAGCAAGTGTGGCAGAATGTGTTCCAAAGCAGCTGGAGCTACCACGGGCTCCCGACAGGCTTATTTTCACTTGGAGAACACAGAAAACACACCAAGGTGCTGCTGCAAGCAAAGTTACAGAGGTTTCCCAGAGTGTTGCTTTTCTCGAGAAAAGAGCGCTTTACAGCGCTTTCTGGCTGCTAGAGACATGCAGAAAGAGCAAGTGTGGCAGAATGTGTTCCAAAGCAGCTGGAGCTACCACGGGCTCCGGACAGGCTTATTTTCACTTGGAGAACACAGAAAACACACCAAGGTGCTGCTGCAAGCAAAGTTACAGAGGTTTCCCAGAGTGTTGCTTTTCTCGAGAAAAGAGCGCTTTACAGCGCTTTCTGGCTGCTAGAGACATGCAGAAAGAGCAAGTGTGGCAGAATGTGTTCCAAAGCAGCTGGAGCTACCACGGGCTCCGGACAGGCTTATTTTCACTTGGAGAACACAGAAAACACACCAAGGTGCTGCTGCAAGCAAAGTTACAGAGGTTTCCCAGAGTGTTGCTTTTCTCGAGAAAAGAGCGCTTTACAGCGCTTTCTGGCTGCTAGAGACATGCAGAAAGAGCAAGTGTGGCAGAATGTGTTCCAAAGCAGCTGGAGCTACCACGGGCTCCGGACAGGCTTATTTTCACTTGGAGAACACAGAAAACACACCAAGGTGCTGCTGCAAGCAAAGTTACAGAGGTTTCCCAGAGTGTTGCTTTTCTCGAGAAAAGAGCGCTTTACAGCGCTTTCTGGCTGCTAGAGACATGCAGAAAGAGCAAGTGTGGCAGAATGTGTTCCAAAGCAGCTGGAGCTACCACGGGCTCCGGACAGGCTTATTTTCACTTGGAGAACACAGAAAACACACCAAGGTGCTGCTGCAAGCAAAGTTACAGAGGTTTCCCAGAGTGTTGCTTTTCTCGAGAAAAGAGCGCTTTACAGCGCTTTCTGGCTGCTAGAGACATGCAGAAAGAGCAAGTGTGGCAGAATGTGTTCCAAAGCAGCTGGAGCTACCACGGGCTCCGGACAGGCTTATTTTCACTTGGAGAACACAGAAAACACACCAAGGTGCTGCTGCAAGCAAAGTTACAGAGGTTTCCCAGAGTGTTGCTTTTCTCGAGAAAAGAGCGCTTTACAGCGCTTTCTGGCTGCTAGAGACATGCAGAAAGAGCAAGTGTGGCAGAATGTGTTCCAAAGCAGCTGGAGCTACCACGGGCTCCGGACAGGCTTATTTTCACTTGGAGAACACAGAAAACACACCAAGGTGCTGCTGCAAGCAAAGTTACAGAGGTTTCCCAGAGTGTTGCTTTTCTCGAGAAAAGAGCGCTTTACAGCGCTTTCTGGCTGCTAGAGACATGCAGAAAGAGCAAGTGTGGCAGAATGTGTTCCAAAGCAGCTGGAGCTACCACGGGCTCCGGACAGGCTTATTTTCACTTGGAGAACACAGAAAACACACCAAGGTGCTGCTGCAAGCAAAGTTACAGAGGTTTCCCAGAGTGTTGCTTTTCTCGAGAAAAGAGCGCTTTACAGCGCTTTCTGGCTGCTAGAGACATGCAGAAAGAGCAAGTGTGGCAGAATGTGTTCCAAAGCAGCTGGAGCTACCACGGGCTCCGGACAGGCTTATTTTCACTTGGAGAACACAGAAAACACACCAAGGTGCTGCTGCAAGCAAAGTTACAGAGGTTTCCCAGAGTGTTGCTTTTCTCGAGAAAAGAGCGCTTTACAGCGCTTTCTGGCTGCTAGAGACATGCAGAAAGAGCAAGTGTGGCAGAATGTGTTCCAAAGCAGCTGGAGCTACCACGGGCTCCGGACAGGCTTATTTTCACTTGGAGAACACAGAAAACACACCAAGGTGCTGCTGCAAGCAAAGTTACAGAGGTTTCCCAGAGTGTTGCTTTTCTCGAGAAAAGAGCGCTTTACAGCGCTTTCTGGCTGCTAGAGACATGCAGAAAGAGCAAGTGTGGCAGAATGTGTTCCAAAGCAGCTGGAGCTACCACGGGCTCCGGACAGGCTTATTTTCACTTGGAGAACACAGAAAACACACCAAGGTGCTGCTGCAAGCAAAGTTACAGAGGTTTCGCAGAGTGTTGCTTTTCTCGAGAAAAGAGCGCTTTACAGCGCTTTCTGGCTGCTAGAGACATGCAGAAAGAGCAAGTGTGGCAGAATGTGTTCCAAAGCAGCTGGAGCTACCACGGGCTCCGGACAGGCTTATTTTCACTTGGAGAACACAGAAAACACACCAAGGTGCTGCTGCAAGCAAAGTTACAGAGGTTTCCCAGAGTGTTGCTTTTCTCGAGAAAAGAGCGCTTTACAGCGCTTTCTGGCTGCTAGAGACATGCAGAAAGAGCAAGTGTGGCAGAATGTGTTCCAAAGCAGCTGGAGCTACCACGGGCTCCGGACAGGCTTATTTTCACTTGGAGAACACAGAAAACACACCAAGGTGCTGCTGCAAGCAAAGTTACAGAGGTTTCCCAGAGTGTTGCTTTTCTCGAGAAAAGAGCGCTTTACAGCGCTTTCTGGCTGCTAGAGACATGCAGAAAGAGCAAGTGTGGCAGAATGTGTTCCAAAGCAGCTGGAGCTACCACGGGCTCCGGACAGGCTTATTTTCACTTGGAGAACACAGAAAACACACCAAGGTGCTGCTGCAAGCAAAGTTACAGAGGTTTCCCAGAGTGTTGCTTTTCTCGAGAAAAGAGCGCTTTACAGCGCTTTCTGGCTGCTAGAGACATGCAGAAAGAGCAAGTGTGGCAGAATGTGTTCCAAAGCAGCTGGAGCTACCACGGGCTCCCCACAGGCTTATTTTCACTTGGAGAACACAGAAAACACACCAAGGTGCTGCTGCAAGCAAAGTTACAGAGGTTTCCCAGAGTGTTGCTTTTCTCGAGAAAAGAGCGCTTTACAGCGCTTTCTGGCTGCTAGAGACATGCAGAAAGAGCAAGTGTGGCAGAATGTGTTCCAAAGCAGCTGGAGCTACCACGGGCTCCCCACAGGCTTATTTTCACTTGGAGAACACAGAAAACACACCAAGGTGCTGCTGCAAGCAAAGTTACAGAGGTTTCCCAGAGTGTTGCTTTTCTCGAGAAAAGAGCGCTTTACAGCGCTTTCTGGCTGCTAGAGACATGCAGAAAGAGCAAGTGTGGCAGAATGTGTTCCAAAGCAGCTGGAGCTACCACGGGCTCCCCACACGCTTATTTTCACTTGGAGAACACAGAAAACACACCAAGGTGCTGCTGCAAGCAAAGTTACAGAGGTTTCCCAGAGTGTTGCTTTTCTCGAGAAAAGAGCGCTTTACAGCGCTTTCTGGCTGCTAGAGACATGCAGAAAGAGCAAGTGTGGCAGAATGTGTTCCAAAGCAGCTGGAGCTACCACGGGCTCCCCACAGGCTTATTTTCACTTGGAGAACACAGAAAACACACCAAGGTGCTGCTGCAAGCAAAGTTACAGAGGTTTCCCAGAGTGTTGCTTTTCTCGAGAAAAGAGCGCTTTACAGCGCTTTCTGGCTGCTAGAGACATGCAGAAAGAGCAAGTGTGGCAGAATGTGTTCCAAAGCAGCTGGAGCTACCACGGGCTCCCCACAGGCTTATTTTCACTTGGAGAACACAGAAAACACACCAAGGTGCTGCTGCAAGCAAAGTTACAGAGGTTTCCCAGAGTGTTGCTTTTCTCGAGAAAAGAGCGCTTTACAGCGCTTTCTGGCTGCTAGAGACATGCAGAAAGAGCAAGTGTGGCAGAATGTGTTCCAAAGCAGCTGGAGCTACCACGGGCTCCGGTCAGGCTTATTTTCACTTGGAGAACACAGAAAACACACCAAGGTGCTGCTGCAAGCGAAGTTACAGAGGTTTCCCAGAGTGTTGCTTTTCTCGAGAAAAGAGCGCTTTACAGCGCTTTCTGGCTGCTAGAGACATGCAGAAAGAGCAAGTGTGGCAGAATGTGTTCCAAAGCAGCTGGAGCTACCACGGGCTCCGGACAGGCTTATTTTCACTTGGAGAACACAGAAAACACACCAAGGTGCTGCTGCAAGCAAAGTTACAGAGGTTTCCCAGAGTGTTGCTTTTCTCGAGAAAAGAGCGCTTTACAGCGCTTTCTGGCTGCTAGAGACATGCAGAAAGAGCAAGTGTGGCAGAATGTGTTCCAAAGCAGCTGGAGCTACCACGGGCTCCGGACAGGCTTATTTTCACTTGGAGAACACAGAAAACACACCAAGGTGCTGCTGCAAGCAAAGTTACAGAGGTTTCCCAGAGTGTTGCTTTTCTCGAGAAAAGAGCGCTTTACAGCGCTTTCTGGCTGCTAGAGACATGCAGAAAGAGCAAGTGTGGCAGAATGTGTTCCAAAGCAGCTGGAGCTACCACGGGCTCCCCACAGGCTTATTTTCACTTGGAGAACACAGAAAACACACCAAGGTGCTGCTGCAAGCAAAGTTACAGAGGTTTCCCAGAGTGTTGCTTTTCTCGAGAAAAGAGCGCTTTACAGCGCTTTCTGGCTGCTAGAGACATGCAGAAAGAGCAAGTGTGGCAGAATGTGTTCCAAAGCAGCTGGAGCTACCACGGGCTCCCCACAGGCTTATTTTCACTTGGAGAATACAGAAAACACACCAAGGTGCTGCTGCAAGCAAAGTTACAGAGGTTTCCCAGAGTGTTGCTTTTCTCGAGAAAAGAGCGCTTTACAGCGCTTTCTGGCTGCTAGAGACATGCAGAAAGAGCAAGTGTGGCAGAATGTGTTCCAAAGCAGCTGGAGCTACCACGGGCTCCCCACACGCTTATTTTCACTTGGAGAACACAGAAAACACACCAAGGTGCTGCTGCAAGCAAAGTTACAGAGGTTTCCCAGAGTGTTGCTTTTCTCGAGAAAAGAGCGCTTTACAGCGCTTTCTGGCTGCTAGAGACATGCAGAAAGAGCAAGTGTGGCAGAATGTGTTCCAAAGCAGCTGGAGCTACCACGGGCTCCCCACAGGCTTATTTTCACTTGGAGAACACAGAAAACACACCAAGGTGCTGCTGCAAGCAAAGTTACAGAGGTTTCCCAGAGTGTTGCTTTTCTCGAGAAAAGAGCGCTTTACAGCGCTTTCTGGCTGCTAGAGACATGCAGAAAGAGCAAGTGTGGCAGAATGTGTTCCAAAGCAGCTGGAGCTACCACGGGCTCCGGACAGGCTTATTTTCACTTGGAGAACACAGAAAACACACCAAGGTGCTGCTGCAAGCAAAGTTACAGAGGTTTCCCAGAGTGTTGCTTTTCTCGAGAAAAGAGCGCTTTACAGCGCTTTCTGGCTGCTAGAGACATGCAGAAAGAGCAAGTGTGGCAGAATGTGTTCCAAAGCAGCTGGAGCTACCACGGGCTCCGGTCAGGCTTATTTTCACTTGGAGAACACAGAAAACACACCAAGGTGCTGCTGCAAGCGAAGTTACAGAGGTTTCCCAGAGTGTTGCTTTTCTCGAGAAAAGAGCGCTTTACAGCGCTTTCTGGCTGCTAGAGACATGCAGAAAGAGCAAGTGTGGCAGAATGTGTTCCAAAGCAGCTGGAGCTACCACGGGCTCCGGACAGGCTTATTTTCACTTGGAGAACACAGAAAACACACCAAGGTGCTGCTGCAAGCAAAGTTACAGAGGTTTCCCAGAGTGTTGCTTTTCTCGAGAAAAGAGCGCTTTACAGCGCTTTCTGGCTGCTAGAGACATGCAGAAAGAGCAAGTGTGGCAGAATGTGTTCCAAAGCAGCTGGAGCTACCACGGGCTCCGGACAGGCTTATTTTCACTTGGAGAACACAGAAAACACACCAAGGTGCTGCTGCAAGCAAAGTTACAGAGGTTTCCCAGAGTGTTGCTTTTCTCGAGAAAAGAGCGCTTTACAGCGCTTTCTGGCTGCTAGAGACATGCAGAAAGAGCAAGTGTGGCAGAATGTGTTCCAAAGCAGCTGGAGCTACCACGGGCTCCCCACAGGCTTATTTTCACTTGGAGAACACAGAAAACACACCAAGGTGCTGCTGCAAGCAAAGTTACAGAGGTTTCCCAGAGTGTTGCTTTTCTCGAGAAAAGAGCGCTTTACAGCGCTTTCTGGCTGCTAGAGACATGCAGAAAGAGCAAGTGTGGCAGAATGTGTTCCAAAGCAGCTGGAGCTACCACGGGCTCCCCACAGGCTTATTTTCACTTGGAGAATACAGAAAACACACCAAGGTGCTGCTGCAAGCAAAGTTACAGAGGTTTCCCAGAGTGTTGCTTTTCTCGAGAAAAGAGCGCTTTACAGTGCTTTCTGGCTGCTAGAGACATGCAGAAAGAGCAAGTGTGGCAGAATGTGTTCCAAAGCAGCTGGAGCTACCACGGGCTCCGGACAGGCTTATTTTCACTTGGAGAACACAGAAAACACACCAAGGTGCTGCTGCAAGCAAAGTTACAGAGGTTTCCCAGAGTGTTGCTTTTCTCGAGAAAAGAGCGCTTTACAGCGCTTTCTGGCTGCTAGAGACATGCAGAAAGAGCAAGTGTGGCAGAATGTGTTCCAAAGCAGCTGGAGCTACCACGGGCTCCCCACAGGCTTATTTTCACTTGGAGAACACAGAAAACACACCAAGGTGCTGCTGCAAGCAAAGTTACAGAGGTTTCCCAGAGTGTTGCTTTTCTCGAGAAAAGAGCGCTTTACAGCGCTTTCTGGCTGCTAGAGACATGCAGAAAGAGCAAGTGTGGCAGAATGTGTTCCAAAGCAGCTGGAGCTACCACGGGCTCCGGACAGGCTTATTTTCACTTGGAGAACACAGAAAACACACCAAGGTGCTGCTGCAAGCAAAGTTACAGAGGTTTCCCAGAGTGTTGCTTTTCTCGAGAAAAGAGCGCTTTACAGTGCTTTCTGGCTGCTAGAGACATGCAGAAAGAGCAAGTGTGGCAGAATGTGTTCCAAAGCAGCTGGAGCTACCACGGGCTCCCCACAGGCTTATTTTCACTTGGAGAACACAGAAAACACACCAAGGTGCTGCTGCAAGCAAAGTTACAGAGGTTTCGCAGAGTGTTGCTTTTCTCGAGAAAAGAGCGCTTTACAGCGCTTTCTGGCTGCTAGAGACATGCAGAAAGAGCAAGTGTGGCAGAATGTGTTCCAAAGCAGCTGGAGCTACCACGGGCTCCCCACAGGCTTATTTTCACTTGGAGAACACAGAAAACACACCAAGGTGCTGCTGCAAGCAAAGTTACAGAGGTTTCCCAGAGTGTTGCTTTTCTCGAGAAAAGAGCGCTTTACAGCGCTTTCCTGGCTGCTAGAGACATGCAGAAAGAGCAAGTGTGGCAGAATGTGTTCCAAAGCAGCTGGAGCTACCACGGGCTCCCCACAGGCTTATTTTCACTTGGAGAACACAGAAAACACACCAAGGTGCTGCTGCAAGCAAAGTTACAGAGGTTTCCCAGAGTGTTGCTTTTCTCGAGAAAAGAGCGCTTTACAGCGCTTTCTGGCTGCTAGAGACATGCAGAAAGAGCAAGTGTGGCAGAATGTGTTCCAAAGCAGCTGGAGCTACCACGGGCTCCCCACAGGCTTATTTTCACTTGGAGAACCAGAAAACACACCAAGGTGCTGCTGCAAGCAAAGTTACAGAGGTTTCCCAGAGTGTTGCTTTTCTCGAGAAAAGAGCGCTTTACAGCGCTTTCTGGCTGCTAGAGACATGCAGAAAGAGCAAGTGTGGCAGAATGTGTTCCAAAGCAGCTGGAGCTACCACGGGCTCCCGACAGGCTTATTTTCACTTGGAGAACACAGAAAACACACCAAGGTGCTGCTGCAAGCAAAGTTACAGAGGTTTCCCAGAGTGTTGCTTTTCTCGAGAAAAGAGCGCTTTACAGCGCTTTCTGGCTGCTAGAGACATGCAGAAAGAGCAAGTGTGGCAGAATGTGTTCCAAAGCAGCTGGAGCTACCACGGGCTCCCGACAGGCTTATTTTCACTTGGAGAACACAGAAAACACACCAAGGTGCTGCTGCAAGCAAAGTTACAGAGGTTTCCCAGAGTGTTGCTTTTCTCGAGAAAAGAGCGCTTTACAGCGCTTTCTGGCTGCTAGAGACATGCAGAAAGAGCAAGTGTGGCAGAATGTGTTCCAAAGCAGCTGGAGCTACCACGGGCTCCCGACAGGCTTATTTTCACTTGGAGAACACAGAAAACACACCAAGGTGCTGCTGCAAGCAAAGTTACAGAGGTTTCCCAGAGTGTTGCTTTTCTCGAGAAAAGAGCGCTTTACAGCGCTTTCTGGCTGCTAGAGACATGCAGAAAGAGCAAGTGTGGCAGAATGTGTTCCAAAGCAGCTGGAGCTACCACGGGCTCCCGACAGGCTTATTTTCACTTGGAGAACACAGAAAACACACCAAGGTGCTGCTGCAAGCAAAGTTACAGAGGTTTCCCAGAGTGTTGCTTTTCTCGAGAAAAGAGCGCTTTACAGCGCTTTCTGGCTGCTAGAGACATGCAGAAAGAGCAAGTGTGGCAGAATGTGTTCCAAAGCAGCTGGAGCTACCACGGGCTCCGGACAGGCTTATTTTCACTTGGAGAACACAGAAAACACACCAAGGTGCTGCTGCAAGCAAAGTTACAGAGGTTTCCCAGAGTGTTGCTTTTCTCGAGAAAAGAGCGCTTTACAGCGCTTTCTGGCTGCTAGAGACATGCAGAAAGAGCAAGTGTGGCAGAATGTGTTCCAAAGCAGCTGGAGCTACCACGGGCTCCCGACAGGCTTATTTTCACTTGGAGAACACAGAAAACACACCAAGGTGCTGCTGCAAGCAAAGTTACAGAGGTTTCCCAGAGTGTTGCTTTTCTCGAGAAAAGAGCGCTTTACAGCGCTTTCTGGCTGCTAGAGACATGCAGAAAGAGCAAGTGTGGCAGAATGTGTTCCAAAGCAGCTGGAGCTACCACGGGCTCCGGACAGGCTTATTTTCACTTGGAGAACACAGAAAACACACCAAGGTGCTGCTGCAAGCAAAGTTACAGAGGTTTCCCAGAGTGTTGCTTTTCTCGAGAAAAGAGCGCTTTACAGCGCTTTCTGGCTGCTAGAGACATGCAGAAAGAGCAAGTGTGGCAGAATGTGTTCCAAAGCAGCTGGAGCTACCACGGGCTCCGGACAGGCTTATTTTCACTTGGAGAACACAGAAAACACACCAAGGTGCTGCTGCAAGCAAAGTTACAGAGGTTTCCCAGAGTGTTGCTTTTCTCGAGAAAAGAGCGCTTTACAGCGCTTTCTGGCTGCTAGAGACATGCAGAAAGAGCAAGTGTGGCAGAATGTGTTCCAAAGCAGCTGGAGCTACCACGGGCTCCGGACAGGCTTATTTTCACTTGGAGAACACAGAAAACACACCAAGGTGCTGCTGCAAGCAAAGTTACAGAGGTTTCCCAGAGTGTTGCTTTTCTCGAGAAAAGAGCGCTTTACAGCGCTTTCTGGCTGCTAGAGACATGCAGAAAGAGCAAGTGTGGCAGAATGTGTTCCAAAGCAGCTGGAGCTACCACGGGCTCCGGACAGGCTTATTTTCACTTGGAGAACACAGAAAACACACCAAGGTGCTGCTGCAAGCAAAGTTACAGAGGTTTCCCAGAGTGTTGCTTTTCTCGAGAAAAGAGCGCTTTACAGCGCTTTCTGGCTGCTAGAGACATGCAGAAAGAGCAAGTGTGGCAGAATGTGTTCCAAAGCAGCTGGAGCTACCACGGGCTCCGGACAGGCTTATTTTCACTTGGAGAACACAGAAAACACACCAAGGTGCTGCTGCAAGCAAAGTTACAGAGGTTTCCCAGAGTGTTGCTTTTCTCGAGAAAAGAGCGCTTTACAGCGCTTTCTGGCTGCTAGAGACATGCAGAAAGAGCAAGTGTGGCAGAATGTGTTCCAAAGCAGCTGGAGCTACCACGGGCTCCCCACAGGCTTATTTTCACTTGGAGAACACAGAAAACACACCAAGGTGCTGCTGCAAGCAAAGTTACAGAGGTTTCCCAGAGTGTTGCTTTTCTCGAGAAAAGAGCGCTTTACAGCGCTTTCTGGCTGCTAGAGACATGCAGAAAGAGCAAGTGTGGCAGAATGTGTTCCAAAGCAGCTGGAGCTACCACGGGCTCCGGACAGGCTTATTTTCACTTGGAGAACACAGAAAACACACCAAGGTGCTGCTGCAAGCAAAGTTACAGAGGTTTCCCAGAGTGTTGCTTTTCTCGAGAAAAGAGCGCTTTACAGCGCTTTCTGGCTGCTAGAGACATGCAGAAAGAGCAAGTGTGGCAGAATGTGTTCCAAAGCAGCTGGAGCTACCACGGGCTCCCGACAGGCTTATTTTCACTTGGAGAACACAGAAAACACACCAAGGTGCTGCTGCAAGCAAAGTTACAGAGGTTTCCCAGAGTGTTGCTTTTCTCGAGAAAAGAGCGCTTTACAGCGCTTTCTGGCTGCTAGAGACATGCAGAAAGAGCAAGTGTGGCAGAATGTGTTCCAAAGCAGCTGGAGCTACCACGGGCTCCGGACAGGCTTATTTTCACTTGGAGAACACAGAAAACACACCAAGGTGCTGCTGCAAGCAAAGTTACAGAGGTTTCCCAGAGTGTTGCTTTTCTCGAGAAAAGAGCGCTTTACAGCGCTTTCTGGCTGCTAGAGACATGCAGAAAGAGCAAGTGTGGCAGAATGTGTTCCAAAGCAGCTGGAGCTACCACGGGCTCCGGACAGGCTTATTTTCACTTGGAGAACACAGAAAACACACCAAGGTGCTGCTGCAAGCAAAGTTACAGAGGTTTCCCAGAGTGTTGCTTTTCTCGAGAAAAGAGCGCTTTACAGCGCTTTCTGGCTGCTAGAGACATGCAGAAAGAGCAAGTGTGGCAGAATGTGTTCCAAAGCAGCTGGAGCTACCACGGGCTCCCGACAGGCTTATTTTCACTTGGAGAACACAGAAAACACACCAAGGTGCTGCTGCAAGCAAAGTTACAGAGGTTTCCCAGAGTGTTGCTTTTCTCGAGAAAAGAGCGCTTTACAGCGCTTTCTGGCTGCTAGAGACATGCAGAAAGAGCAAGTGTGGCAGAATGTGTTCCAAAGCAGCTGGAGCTACCACGGGCTCCCGACAGGCTTATTTTCACTTGGAGAACACAGAAAACACACCAAGGTGCTGCTGCAAGCAAAGTTACAGAGGTTTCCCAGAGTGTTGCTTTTCTCGAGAAAAGAGCGCTTTACAGCGCTTTCTGGCTGCTAGAGACATGCAGAAAGAGCAAGTGTGGCAGAATGTGTTCCAAAGCAGCTGGAGCTACCACGGGCTCCGGACAGGCTTATTTTCACTTGGAGAACACAGAAAACACACCAAGGTGCTGCTGCAAGCAAAGTTACAGAGGTTTCCCAGAGTGTTGCTTTTCTCGAGAAAAGAGCGCTTTACAGCGCTTTCTGGCTGCTAGAGACATGCAGAAAGAGCAAGTGTGGCAGAATGTGTTCCAAAGCAGCTGGAGCTACCACGGGCTCCCCACAGGCTTATTTTCACTTGGAGAACACAGAAAACACACCAAGGTGCTGCTGCAAGCAAAGTTACAGAGGTTTCCCAGAGTGTTGCTTTTCTCGAGAAAAGAGCGCTTTACAGCGCTTTCTGGCTGCTAGAGACATGCAGAAAGAGCAAGTGTGGCAGAATGTGTTCCAAAGCAGCTGGAGCTACCACGGGCTCCCCACAGGCTTATTTTCACTTGGAGAACACAGAAAACACACCAAGGTGCTGCTGCAAGCAAAGTTACAGAGGTTTCCCAGAGTGTTGCTTTTCTCGAGAAAAGAGCGCTTTACAGCGCTTTCTGGCTGCTAGAGACATGCAGAAAGAGCAAGTGTGGCAGAATGTGTTCCAAAGCAGCTGGAGCTACCACGGGCTCCCCACAGGCTTATTTTCACTTGGAGAACACAGAAAACACACCAAGGTGCTGCTGCAAGCAAAGTTACAGAGGTTTCCCAGAGTGTTGCTTTTCTCGAGAAAAGAGCGCTTTACAGCGCTTTCTGGCTGCTAGAGACATGCAGAAAGAGCAAGTGTGGCAGAATGTGTTCCAAAGCAGCTGGAGCTACCACGGGCTCCCGACAGGCTTATTTTCACTTGGAGAACACAGAAAACACACCAAGGTGCTGCTGCAAGCAAAGTTACAGAGGTTTCCCAGAGTGTTGCTTTTCTCGAGAAAAGAGCGCTTTACAGCGCTTTCTGGCTGCTAGAGACATGCAGAAAGAGCAAGTGTGGCAGAATGTGTTCCAAAGCAGCTGGAGCTACCACGGGCTCCCGACAGGCTTATTTTCACTTGGAGAACACAGAAAACACACCAAGGTGCTGCTGCAAGCAAAGTTACAGAGGTTTCCCAGAGTGTTGCTTTTCTCGAGAAAAGAGCGCTTTACAGCGCTTTCTGGCTGCTAGAGACATGCAGAAAGAGCAAGTGTGGCAGAATGTGTTCCAAAGCAGCTGGAGCTACCACGGGCTCCCGACAGGCTTATTTTCACTTGGAGAACACAGAAAACACACCAAGGTGCTGCTGCAAGCAAAGTTACAGAGGTTTCCCAGAGTGTTGCTTTTCTCGAGAAAAGAGCGCTTTACAGCGCTTTCTGGCTGCTAGAGACATGCAGAAAGAGCAAGTGTGGCAGAATGTGTTCCAAAGCAGCTGGAGCTACCACGGGCTCCCGACAGGCTTATTTTCACTTGGAGAACACAGAAAACACACCAAGGTGCTGCTGCAAGCAAAGTTACAGAGGTTTCCCAGAGTGTTGCTTTTCTCGAGAAAAGAGCGCTTTACAGCGCTTTCTGGCTGCTAGAGACATGCAGAAAGAGCAAGTGTGGCAGAATGTGTTCCAAAGCAGCTGGAGCTACCACGGGCTCCCGACAGGCTTATTTTCACTTGGAGAACACAGAAAACACACCAAGGTGCTGCTGCAAGCAAAGTTACAGAGGTTTCCCAGAGTGTTGCTTTTCTCGAGAAAAGAGCGCTTTACAGCGCTTTCTGGCTGCTAGAGACATGCAGAAAGAGCAAGTGTGGCAGAATGTGTTCCAAAGCAGCTGGAGCTACCACGGGCTCCCGACAGGCTTATTTTCACTTGGAGAACACAGAAAACACACCAAGGTGCTGCTGCAAGCAAAGTTACAGAGGTTTCCCAGAGTGTTGCTTTTCTCGAGAAAAGAGCGCTTTACAGCGCTTTCTGGCTGCTAGAGACATGCAGAAAGAGCAAGTGTGGCAGAATGTGTTCCAAAGCAGCTGGAGCTACCACGGGCTCCCGACAGGCTTATTTTCACTTGGAGAACACAGAAAACACACCAAGGTGCTGCTGCAAGCAAAGTTACAGAGGTTTCCCAGAGTGTTGCTTTTCTCGAGAAAAGAGCGCTTTACAGCGCTTTCTGGCTGCTAGAGACATGCAGAAAGAGCAAGTGTGGCAGAATGTGTTCCAAAGCAGCTGGAGCTACCACGGGCTCCCGACAGGCTTATTTTCACTTGGAGAACACAGAAAACACACCAAGGTGCTGCTGCAAGCAAAGTTACAGAGGTTTCCCAGAGTGTTGCTTTTCTCGAGAAAAGAGCGCTTTACAGCGCTTTCTGGCTGCTAGAGACATGCAGAAAGAGCAAGTGTGGCAGAATGTGTTCCAAAGCAGCTGGAGCTACCACGGGCTCCCGACAGGCTTATTTTCACTTGGAGAACACAGAAAACACACCAAGGTGCTGCTGCAAGCAAAGTTACAGAGGTTTCCCAGAGTGTTGCTTTTCTCGAGAAAAGAGCGCTTTACAGCGCTTTCTGGCTGCTAGAGACATGCAGAAAGAGCAAGTGTGGCAGAATGTGTTCCAAAGCAGCTGGAGCTACCACGGGCTCCCGACAGGCTTATTTTCACTTGGAGAACACAGAAAACACACCAAGGTGCTGCTGCAAGCAAAGTTACAGAGGTTTCCCAGAGTGTTGCTTTTCTCGAGAAAAGAGCGCTTTACAGCGCTTTCTGGCTGCTAGAGACATGCAGAAAGAGCAAGTGTGGCAGAATGTGTTCCAAAGCAGCTGGAGCTACCACGGGCTCCCGACAGGCTTATTTTCACTTGGAGAACACAGAAAACACACCAAGGTGCTGCTGCAAGCAAAGTTACAGAGGTTTCCCAGAGTGTTGCTTTTCTCGAGAAAAGAGCGCTTTACAGCGCTTTCTGGCTGCTAGAGACATGCAGAAAGAGCAAGTGTGGCAGAATGTGTTCCAAAGCAGCTGGAGCTACCACGGGCTCCCGACAGGCTTATTTTCACTTGGAGAACACAGAAAACACACCAAGGTGCTGCTGCAAGCAAAGTTACAGAGGTTTCCCAGAGTGTTGCTTTTCTCGAGAAAAGAGCGCTTTACAGCGCTTTCTGGCTGCTAGAGACATGCAGAAAGAGCAAGTGTGGCAGAATGTGTTCCAAAGCAGCTGGAGCTACCACGGGCTCCCGACAGGCTTATTTTCACTTGGAGAACACAGAAAACACACCAAGGTGCTGCTGCAAGCAAAGTTACAGAGGTTTCCCAGAGTGTTGCTTTTCTCGAGAAAAGAGCGCTTTACAGCGCTTTCTGGCTGCTAGAGACATGCAGAAAGAGCAAGTGTGGCAGAATGTGTTCCAAAGCAGCTGGAGCTACCACGGGCTCCCGACAGGCTTATTTTCACTTGGAGAACACAGAAAACACACCAAGGTGCTGCTGCAAGCAAAGTTACAGAGGTTTCCCAGAGTGTTGCTTTTCTCGAGAAAAGAGCGCTTTACAGCGCTTTCTGGCTGCTAGAGACATGCAGAAAGAGCAAGTGTGGCAGAATGTGTTCCAAAGCAGCTGGAGCTACCACGGGCTCCCGACAGGCTTATTTTCACTTGGAGAACACAGAAAACACACCAAGGTGCTGCTGCAAGCAAAGTTACAGAGGTTTCCCAGAGTGTTGCTTTTCTCGAGAAAAGAGCGCTTTACAGCGCTTTCTGGCTGCTAGAGACATGCAGAAAGAGCAAGTGTGGCAGAATGTGTTCCAAAGCAGCTGGAGCTACCACGGGCTCCCGACAGGCTTATTTTCACTTGGAGAACACAGAAAACACACCAAGGTGCTGCTGCAAGCAAAGTTACAGAGGTTTCCCAGAGTGTTGCTTTTCTCGAGAAAAGAGCGCTTTACAGCGCTTTCTGGCTGCTAGAGACATGCAGAAAGAGCAAGTGTGGCAGAATGTGTTCCAAAGCAGCTGGAGCTACCACGGGCTCCCGACAGGCTTATTTTCACTTGGAGAACACAGAAAACACACCAAGGTGCTGCTGCAAGCAAAGTTACAGAGGTTTCCCAGAGTGTTGCTTTTCTCGAGAAAAGAGCGCTTTACAGCGCTTTCTGGCTGCTAGAGACATGCAGAAAGAGCAAGTGTGGCAGAATGTGTTCCAAAGCAGCTGGAGCTACCACGGGCTCCCCACAGGCTTATTTTCACTTGGAGAACACAGAAAACACACCAAGGTGCTGCTGCAAGCAAAGTTACAGAGGTTTCCCAGAGTGTTGCTTTTCTCGAGAAAAGAGCGCTTTACAGCGCTTTCTGGCTGCTAGAGACATGCAGAAAGAGCAAGTGTGGCAGAATGTGTTCCAAAGCAGCTGGAGCTACCACGGGCTCCCCACAGGCTTATTTTCACTTGGAGAACACAGAAAACACACCAAGGTGCTGCTGCAAGCAAAGTTACAGAGGTTTCCCAGAGTGTTGCTTTTCTCGAGAAAAGAGCGCTTTACAGCGCTTTCTGGCTGCTAGAGACATGCAGAAAGAGCAAGTGTGGCAGAATGTGTTCCAAAGCAGCTGGAGCTACCACGGGCTCCCGACAGGCTTATTTTCACTTGGAGAACACAGAAAACACACCAAGGTGCTGCTGCAAGCAAAGTTACAGAGGTTTCCCAGAGTGTTGCTTTTCTCGAGAAAAGAGCGCTTTACAGCGCTTTCTGGCTGCTAGAGACATGCAGAAAGAGCAAGTGTGGCAGAATGTGTTCCAAAGCAGCTGGAGCTACCACGGGCTCCCCACAGGCTTATTTTCACTTGGAGAACACAGAAAACACACCAAGGTGCTGCTGCAAGCAAAGTTACAGAGGTTTCCCAGAGTGTTGCTTTTCTCGAGAAAAGAGCGCTTTACAGCGCTTTCTGGCTGCTAGAGACATGCAGAAAGAGCAAGTGTGGCAGAATGTGTTCCAAAGCAGCTGGAGCTACCACGGGCTCCCGACAGGCTTATTTTCACTTGGAGAACACAGAAAACACACCAAGGTGCTGCTGCAAGCAAAGTTACAGAGGTTTCCCAGAGTGTTGCTTTTCTCGAGAAAAGAGCGCTTTACAGCGCTTTCTGGCTGCTAGAGACATGCAGAAAGAGCAAGTGTGGCAGAATGTGTTCCAAAGCAGCTGGAGCTACCACGGGCTCCCCACAGGCTTATTTTCACTTGGAGAACACAGAAAACACACCAAGGTGCTGCTGCAAGCAAAGTTACAGAGGTTTCCCAGAGTGTTGCTTTTCTCGAGAAAAGAGCGCTTTACAGCGCTTTCTGGCTGCTAGAGACATGCAGAAAGAGCAAGTGTGGCAGAATGTGTTCCAAAGCAGCTGGAGCTACCACGGGCTCCCCACAGGCTTATTTTCACTTGGAGAACACAGAAAACACACCAAGGTGCTGCTGCAAGCAAAGTTACAGAGGTTTCCCAGAGTGTTGCTTTTCTCGAGAAAAGAGCGCTTTACAGCGCTTTCTGGCTGCTAGAGACATGCAGAAAGAGCAAGTGTGGCAGAATGTGTTCCAAAGCAGCTGGAGCTACCACGGGCTCCCGACAGGCTTATTTTCACTTGGAGAACACAGAAAACACACCAAGGTGCTGCTGCAAGCAAAGTTACAGAGGTTTCCCAGAGTGTTGCTTTTCTCGAGAAAAGAGCGCTTTACAGCGCTTTCTGGCTGCTAGAGACATGCAGAAAGAGCAAGTGTGGCAGAATGTGTTCCAAAGCAGCTGGAGCTACCACGGGCTCCCCACAGGCTTATTTTCACTTGGAGAACACAGAAAACACACCAAGGTGCTGCTGCAAGCAAAGTTACAGAGGTTTCCCAGAGTGTTGCTTTTCTCGAGAAAAGAGCGCTTTACAGCGCTTTCTGGCTGCTAGAGACATGCAGAAAGAGCAAGTGTGGCAGAATGTGTTCCAAAGCAGCTGGAGCTACCACGGGCTCCCCACAGGCTTATTTTCACTTGGAGAACACAGAAAACACACCAAGGTGCTGCTGCAAGCAAAGTTACAGAGGTTTCCCAGAGTGTTGCTTTTCTCGAGAAAAGAGCGCTTTACAGCGCTTTCTGGCTGCTAGAGACATGCAGAAAGAGCAAGTGTGGCAGAATGTGTTCCAAAGCAGCTGGAGCTACCACGGGCTCCCCACAGGCTTATTTTCACTTGGAGAACACAGAAAACACACCAAGGTGCTGCTGCAAGCAAAGTTACAGAGGTTTCCCAGAGTGTTGCTTTTCTCGAGAAAAGAGCGCTTTACAGCGCTTTCTGGCTGCTAGAGACATGCAGAAAGAGCAAGTGTGGCAGAATGTGTTCCAAAGCAGCTGGAGCTACCACGGGCTCCCGACAGGCTTATTTTCACTTGGAGAACACAGAAAACACACCAAGGTGCTGCTGCAAGCAAAGTTACAGAGGTTTCCCAGAGTGTTGCTTTTCTCGAGAAAAGAGCGCTTTACAGCGCTTTCTGGCTGCTAGAGACATGCAGAAAGAGCAAGTGTGGCAGAATGTGTTCCAAAGCAGCTGGAGCTACCACGGGCTCCCGACAGGCTTATTTTCACTTGGAGAACACAGAAAACACACCAAGGTGCTGCTGCAAGCAAAGTTACAGAGGTTTCCCAGAGTGTTGCTTTTCTCGAGAAAAGAGCGCTTTACAGCGCTTTCTGGCTGCTAGAGACATGCAGAAAGAGCAAGTGTGGCAGAATGTGTTCCAAAGCAGCTGGAGCTACCACGGGCTCCCCACAGGCTTATTTTCACTTGGAGAACACAGAAAACACACCAAGGTGCTGCTGCAAGCAAAGTTACAGAGGTTTCCCAGAGTGTTGCTTTTCTCGAGAAAAGAGCGCTTTACAGCGCTTTCTGGCTGCTAGAGACATGCAGAAAGAGCAAGTGTGGCAGAATGTGTTCCAAAGCAGCTGGAGCTACCACGGGCTCCCGACAGGCTTATTTTCACTTGGAGAACACAGAAAACACACCAAGGTGCTGCTGCAAGCAAAGTTACAGAGGTTTCCCAGAGTGTTGCTTTTCTCGAGAAAAGAGCGCTTTACAGCGCTTTCTGGCTGCTAGAGACATGCAGAAAGAGCAAGTGTGGCAGAATGTGTTCCAAAGCAGCTGGAGCTACCACGGGCTCCCCACAGGCTTATTTTCACTTGGAGAACACAGAAAACACACCAAGGTGCTGCTGCAAGCAAAGTTACAGAGGTTTCCCAGAGTGTTGCTTTTCTCGAGAAAAGAGCGCTTTACAGCGCTTTCTGGCTGCTAGAGACATGCAGAAAGAGCAAGTGTGGCAGAATGTGTTCCAAAGCAGCTGGAGCTACCACGGGCTCCCCACAGGCTTATTTTCACTTGGAGAACACAGAAAACACACCAAGGTGCTGCTGCAAGCAAAGTTACAGAGGTTTCCCAGAGTGTTGCTTTTCTCGAGAAAAGAGCGCTTTACAGCGCTTTCTGGCTGCTAGAGACATGCAGAAAGAGCAAGTGTGGCAGAATGTGTTCCAAAGCAGCTGGAGCTACCACGGGCTCCCCACAGGCTTATTTTCACTTGGAGAACACAGAAAACACACCAAGGTGCTGCTGCAAGCAAAGTTACAGAGGTTTCCCAGAGTGTTGCTTTTCTCGAGAAAAGAGCGCTTTACAGCGCTTTCTGGCTGCTAGAGACATGCAGAAAGAGCAAGTGTGGCAGAATGTGTTCCAAAGCAGCTGGAGCTACCACGGGCTCCCCACAGGCTTATTTTCACTTGGAGAACACAGAAAACACACCAAGGTGCTGCTGCAAGCAAAGTTACAGAGGTTTCCCAGAGTGTTGCTTTTCTCGAGAAAAGAGCGCTTTACAGCGCTTTCTGGCTGCTAGAGACATGCAGAAAGAGCAAGTGTGGCAGAATGTGTTCCAAAGCAGCTGGAGCTACCACGGGCTCCCCACAGGCTTATTTTCACTTGGAGAACACAGAAAACACACCAAGGTGCTGCTGCAAGCAAAGTTACAGAGGTTTCCCAGAGTGTTGCTTTTCTCGAGAAAAGAGCGCTTTACAGCGCTTTCTGGCTGCTAGAGACATGCAGAAAGAGCAAGTGTGGCAGAATGTGTTCCAAAGCAGCTGGAGCTACCACGGGCTCCCCACAGGCTTATTTTCACTTGGAGAACACAGAAAACACACCAAGGTGCTGCTGCAAGCAAAGTTACAGAGGTTTCCCAGAGTGTTGCTTTTCTCGAGAAAAGAGCGCTTTACAGCGCTTTCTGGCTGCTAGAGACATGCAGAAAGAGCAAGTGTGGCAGAATGTGTTCCAAAGCAGCTGGAGCTACCACGGGCTCCCCACAGGCTTATTTTCACTTGGAGAACACAGAAAACACACCAAGGTGCTGCTGCAAGCAAAGTTACAGAGGTTTCCCAGAGTGTTGCTTTTCTCGAGAAAAGAGCGCTTTACAGCGCTTTCTGGCTGCTAGAGACATGCAGAAAGAGCAAGTGTGGCAGAATGTGTTCCAAAGCAGCTGGAGCTACCACGGGCTCCCCACAGGCTTATTTTCACTTGGAGAACACAGAAAACACACCAAGGTGCTGCTGCAAGCAAAGTTACAGAGGTTTCCCAGAGTGTTGCTTTTCTCGAGAAAAGAGCGCTTTACAGCGCTTTCTGGCTGCTAGAGACATGCAGAAAGAGCAAGTGTGGCAGAATGTGTTCCAAAGCAGCTGGAGCTACCACGGGCTCCCCACAGGCTTATTTTCACTTGGAGAACACAGAAAACACACCAAGGTGCTGCTGCAAGCAAAGTTACAGAGGTTTCCCAGAGTGTTGCTTTTCTCGAGAAAAGAGCGCTTTACAGCGCTTTCTGGCTGCTAGAGACATGCAGAAAGAGCAAGTGTGGCAGAATGTGTTCCAAAGCAGCTGGAGCTACCACGGGCTCCCCACAGGCTTATTTTCACTTGGAGAACACAGAAAACACACCAAGGTGCTGCTGCAAGCAAAGTTACAGAGGTTTCCCAGAGTGTTGCTTTTCTCGAGAAAAGAGCGCTTTACAGCGCTTTCTGGCTGCTAGAGACATGCAGAAAGAGCAAGTGTGGCAGAATGTGTTCCAAAGCAGCTGGAGCTACCACGGGCTCCCGACAGGCTTATTTTCACTTGGAGAACACAGAAAACACACCAAGGTGCTGCTGCAAGCAAAGTTACAGAGGTTTCCCAGAGTGTTGCTTTTCTCGAGAAAAGAGCGCTTTACAGCGCTTTCTGGCTGCTAGAGACATGCAGAAAGAGCAAGTGTGGCAGAATGTGTTCCAAAGCAGCTGGAGCTACCACGGGCTCCCCACAGGCTTATTTTCACTTGGAGAACACAGAAAACACACCAAGGTGCTGCTGCAAGCAAAGTTACAGAGGTTTCCCAGAGTGTTGCTTTTCTCGAGAAAAGAGCGCTTTACAGCGCTTTCTGGCTGCTAGAGACATGCAGAAAGAGCAAGTGTGGCAGAATGTGTTCCAAAGCAGCTGGAGCTACCACGGGCTCCCCACAGGCTTATTTTCACTTGGAGAACACAGAAAACACACCAAGGTGCTGCTGCAAGCAAAGTTACAGAGGTTTCCCAGAGTGTTGCTTTTCTCGAGAAAAGAGCGCTTTACAGCGCTTTCTGGCTGCTAGAGACATGCAGAAAGAGCAAGTGTGGCAGAATGTGTTCCAAAGCAGCTGGAGCTACCACGGGCTCCCGACAGGCTTATTTTCACTTGGAGAACACAGAAAACACACCAAGGTGCTGCTGCAAGCAAAGTTACAGAGGTTTCCCAGAGTGTTGCTTTTCTCGAGAAAAGAGCGCTTTACAGCGCTTTCTGGCTGCTAGAGACATGCAGAAAGAGCAAGTGTGGCAGAATGTGTTCCAAAGCAGCTGGAGCTACCACGGGCTCTCCACAGGCTTATTTTCACTTGGAGAACACAGAAAACACACCAAGGTGCTGCTGCAAGCAAAGTTACAGAGGTTTCCCAGAGTGTTGCTTTTCTCGAGAAAAGAGCGCTTTACAGCGCTTTCTGGCTGCTAGAGACATGCAGAAAGAGCAAGTGTGGCAGAATGTGTTCCAAAGCAGCTGGAGCTACCACGGGCTCCCCACAGGCTTATTTTCACTTGGAGAACACAGAAAACACACCAAGGTGCTGCTGCAAGCAAAGTTACAGAGGTTTCCCAGAGTGTGCTTTTCTCGAGAAAAGAGCGCTTTACAGCGCTTTCTGGCTGCTAGAGACATGCAGAAAGAGCAAGTGTGGCAGAATGTGTTCCAAAGCAGCTGGAGCTACCACGGGCTCCGGACAGGTTTATTTTCACTTGGAGAACACAGAAAACACACCAAGGTGCTGCTGCAAGCAAAGTTACAGAGGTTTCCCAGAGTGTTGCTTTTCTCGAGAAAAGAGCGCTTTACAGCGCTTTCTGGCTGCTAGAGACATGCAGAAAGAGCAAGTGTGGCAGAATGTGTTCCAAAGCAGCTGGAGCTACCACGGGCTCCCGACAGGCTTATTTTCACTTGGAGAACACAGAAAACACACCAAGGTGCTGCTGCAAGCAAAGTTACAGAGGTTTCCCAGAGTGTTGCTTTTCTCGAGAAAAGAGCGCTTTACAGCGCTTTCTGGCTGCTAGAGACATGCAGAAAGAGCAAGTGTGGCAGAATGTGTTCCAAAGCAGCTGGAGCTACCACGGGCTCCCGACAGGCTTATTTTCACTTGGAGAACACAGAAAACACACCAAGGTGCTGCTGCAAGCAAAGTTACAGAGGTTTCCCAGAGTGTTGCTTTTCTCGAGAAAAGAGCGCTTTACAGCGCTTTCTGGCTGCTAGAGACATGCAGAAAGAGCAAGTGTGGCAGAATGTGTTCCAAAGCAGCTGGAGCTACCACGGGCTCCCGACAGGCTTATTTTCACTTGGAGAACACAGAAAACACACCAAGGTGCTGCTGCAAGCAAAGTTACAGAGGTTTCCCAGAGTGTTGCTTTTCTCGAGAAAAGAGCGCTTTACAGCGCTTTCTGGCTGCTAGAGACATGCAGAAAGAGCAAGTGTGGCAGAATGTGTTCCAAAGCAGCTGGAGCTACCACGGGCTCCCGACAGGCTTATTTTCACTTGGAGAACACAGAAAACACACCAAGGTGCTGCTGCAAGCAAAGTTACAGAGGTTTCCCAGAGTGTTGCTTTTCTCGAGAAAAGAGCGCTTTACAGCGCTTTCTGGCTGCTAGAGACATGCAGAAAGAGCAAGTGTGGCAGAATGTGTTCCAAAGCAGCTGGAGCTACCACGGGCTCCCGACAGGCTTATTTTCACTTGGAGAACACAGAAAACACACCAAGGTGCTGCTGCAAGCAAAGTTACAGAGGTTTCCCAGAGTGTTGCTTTTCTCGAGAAAAGAGCGCTTTACAGCGCTTTCTGGCTGCTAGAGACATGCAGAAAGAGCAAGTGTGGCAGAATGTGTTCCAAAGCAGCTGGAGCTACCACGGGCTCCGGACAGGCTTATTTTCACTTGGAGAACACAGAAAACACACCAAGGTGCTGCTGCAAGCAAAGTTACAGAGGTTTCCCAGAGTGTTGCTTTTCTCGAGAAAAGAGCGCTTTACAGCGCTTTCTGGCTGCTAGAGACATGCAGAAAGAGCAAGTGTGGCAGAATGTGTTCCAAAGCAGCTGGAGCTACCACGGGCTCCCGACAGGCTTATTTTCACTTGGAGAACACAGAAAACACACCAAGGTGCTGCTGCAAGCAAAGTTACAGAGGTTTCCCAGAGTGTTGCTTTTCTCGAGAAAAGAGCGCTTTACAGCGCTTTCTGGCTGCTAGAGACATGCAGAAAGAGCAAGTGTGGCAGAATGTGTTCCAAAGCAGCTGGAGCTACCACGGGCTCCCGACAGGCTTATTTTCACTTGGAGAACACAGAAAACACACCAAGGTGCTGCTGCAAGCAAAGTTACAGAGGTTTCCCAGAGTGTTGCTTTTCTCGAGAAAAGAGCGCTTTACAGCGCTTTCTGGCTGCTAGAGACATGCAGAAAGAGCAAGTGTGGCAGAATGTGTTCCAAAGCAGCTGGAGCTACCACGGGCTCCCGACAGGCTTATTTTCACTTGGAGAACACAGAAAACACACCAAGGTGCTGCTGCAAGCAAAGTTACAGAGGTTTCCCAGAGTGTTGCTTTTCTCGAGAAAAGAGCGCTTTACAGCGCTTTCTGGCTGCTAGAGACATGCAGAAAGAGCAAGTGTGGCAGAATGTGTTCCAAAGCAGCTGGAGCTACCACGGGCTCCGGACAGGCTTATTTTCACTTGGAGAACACAGAAAACACACCAAGGTGCTGCTGCAAGCAAAGTTACAGAGGTTTCCCAGAGTGTTGCTTTTCTCGAGAAAAGAGCGCTTTACAGCGCTTTCTGGCTGCTAGAGACATGCAGAAAGAGCAAGTGTGGCAGAATGTGTTCCAAAGCAGCTGGAGCTACCACGGGCTCCGGACAGGCTTATTTTCACTTGGAGAACACAGAAAACACACCAAGGTGCTGCTGCAAGCAAAGTTACAGAGGTTTCCCAGAGTGTTGCTTTTCTCGAGAAAAGAGCGCTTTACAGCGCTTTCTGGCTGCTAGAGACATGCAGAAAGAGCAAGTGTGGCAGAATGTGTTCCAAAGCAGCTGGAGCTACCACGGGCTCCGGACAGGCTTATTTTCACTTGGAGAACACAGAAAACACACCAAGGTGCTGCTGCAAGCAAAGTTACAGAGGTTTCCCAGAGTGTTGCTTTTCTCGAGAAAAGAGCGCTTTACAGCGCTTTCCTGGCTGCTAGAGACATGCAGAAAGAGCAAGTGTGGCAGAATGTGTTCCAAAGCAGCTGGAGCTACCACGGGCTCCCCACAGGCTTATTTTCACTTGGAGAACACAGAAAACACACCAAGGTGCTGCTGCAAGCAAAGTTACAGAGGTTTCCCAGAGTGTTGCTTTTCTCGAGAAAAGAGCGCTTTACAGCGCTTTCTGGCTGCTAGAGACATGCAGAAAGAGCAAGTGTGGCAGAATGTGTTCCAAAGCAGCTGGAGCTACCACGGGCTCCCCACAGGCTTATTTTCACTTGGAGAACACAGAAAACACACCAAGGTGCTGCTGCAAGCAAAGTTACAGAGGTTTCCCAGAGTGTTGCTTTTCTCGAGAAAAGAGCGCTTTACAGCGCTTTCTGGCTGCTAGAGACATGCAGAAAGAGCAAGTGTGGCAGAATGTGTTCCAAAGCAGCTGGAGCTACCACGGGCTCCCCACAGGCTTATTTTCACTTGGAGAACACAGAAAACACACCAAGGTGCTGCTGCAAGCAAAGTTACAGAGGTTTCCCAGAGTGTTGCTTTTCTCGAGAAAAGAGCGCTTTACAGCGCTTTCTGGCTGCTAGAGACATGCAGAAAGAGCAAGTGTGGCAGAATGTGTTCCAAAGCAGCTGGAGCTACCACGGGCTCCCCACAGGCTTATTTTCACTTGGAGAACACAGAAAACACACCAAGGTGCTGCTGCAAGCAAAGTTACAGAGGTTTCCCAGAGTGTTGCTTTTCTCGAGAAAAGAGCGCTTTACAGCGCTTTCTGGCTGCTAGAGACATGCAGAAAGAGCAAGTGTGGCAGAATGTGTTCCAAAGCAGCTGGAGCTACCACGGGCTCCCCACAGGCTTATTTTCACTTGGAGAACACAGAAAACACACCAAGGTGCTGCTGCAAGCAAAGTTACAGAGGTTTCCCAGAGTGTTGCTTTTCTCGAGAAAAGAGCGCTTTACAGCGCTTTCTGGCTGCTAGAGACATGCAGAAAGAGCAAGTGTGGCAGAATGTGTTCCAAAGCAGCTGGAGCTACCACGGGCTCCCCACAGGCTTATTTTCACTTGGAGAACACAGAAAACACACCAAGGTGCTGCTGCAAGCAAAGTTACAGAGGTTTCCCAGAGTGTTGCTTTTCTCGAGAAAAGAGCGCTTTACAGCGCTTTCTGGCTGCTAGAGACATGCAGAAAGAGCAAGTGTGGCAGAATGTGTTCCAAAGCAGCTGGAGCTACCACGGGCTCCGGACAGGCTTATTTTCACTTGGAGAACACAGAAAACACACCAAGGTGCTGCTGCAAGCAAAGTTACAGAGGTTTCCCAGAGTGTTGCTTTTCTCGAGAAAAGAGCGCTTTACAGCGCTTTCTGGCTGCTAGAGACATGCAGAAAGAGCAAGTGTGGCAGAATGTGTTCCAAAGCAGCTGGAGCTACCACGGGCTCCCGACAGGCTTATTTTCACTTGGAGAACACAGAAAACACACCAAGGTGCTGCTGCAAGCAAAGTTACAGAGGTTTCCCAGAGTGTTGCTTTTCTCGAGAAAAGAGCGCTTTACAGCGCTTTCTGGCTGCTAGAGACATGCAGAAAGAGCAAGTGTGGCAGAATGTGTTCCAAAGCAGCTGGAGCTACCACGGGCTCCCGACAGGCTTATTTTCACTTGGAGAACACAGAAAACACACCAAGGTGCTGCTGCAAGCAAAGTTACAGAGGTTTCCCAGAGTGTTGCTTTTCTCGAGAAAAGAGCGCTTTACAGCGCTTTCTGGCTGCTAGAGACATGCAGAAAGAGCAAGTGTGGCAGAATGTGTTCCAAAGCAGCTGGAGCTACCACGGGCTCCCGACAGGCTTATTTTCACTTGGAGAACACAGAAAACACACCAAGGTGCTGCTGCAAGCAAAGTTACAGAGGTTTCCCAGAGTGTTGCTTTTCTCGAGAAAAGAGCGCTTTACAGCGCTTTCTGGCTGCTAGAGACATGCAGAAAGAGCAAGTGTGGCAGAATGTGTTCCAAAGCAGCTGGAGCTACCACGGGCTCCGGACAGGCTTATTTTCACTTGGAGAACACAGAAAACACACCAAGGTGCTGCTGCAAGCAAAGTTACAGAGGTTTCCCAGAGTGTTGCTTTTCTCGAGAAAAGAGCGCTTTACAGCGCTTTCTGGCTGCTAGAGACATGCAGAAAGAGCAAGTGTGGCAGAATGTGTTCCAAAGCAGCTGGAGCTACCACGGGCTCCGGACAGGCTTATTTTCACTTGGAGAACACAGAAAACACACCAAGGTGCTGCTGCAAGCAAAGTTACAGAGGTTTCCCAGAGTGTTGCTTTTCTCGAGAAAAGAGCGCTTTACAGCGCTTTCTGGCTGCTAGAGACATGCAGAAAGAGCAAGTGTGGCAGAATGTGTTCCAAAGCAGCTGGAGCTACCACGGGCTCCGGACAGGCTTATTTTCACTTGGAGAACACAGAAAACACACCAAGGTGCTGCTGCAAGCAAAGTTACAGAGGTTTCCCAGAGTGTTGCTTTTCTCGAGAAAAGAGCGCTTTACAGCGCTTTCTGGCTGCTAGAGACATGCAGAAAGAGCAAGTGTGGCAGAATGTGTTCCAAAGCAGCTGGAGCTACCACGGGCTCCGGACAGGCTTATTTTCACTTGGAGAACACAGAAAACACACCAAGGTGCTGCTGCAAGCAAAGTTACAGAGGTTTCCCAGAGTGTTGCTTTTCTCGAGAAAAGAGCGCTTTACAGCGCTTTCTGGCTGCTAGAGACATGCAGAAAGAGCAAGTGTGGCAGAATGTGTTCCAAAGCAGCTGGAGCTACCACGGGCTCCGGACAGGCTTATTTTCACTTGGAGAACACAGAAAACACACCAAGGTGCTGCTGCAAGCAAAGTTACAGAGGTTTCCCAGAGTGTTGCTTTTCTCGAGAAAAGAGCGCTTTACAGCGCTTTCTGGCTGCTAGAGACATGCAGAAAGAGCAAGTGTGGCAGAATGTGTTCCAAAGCAGCTGGAGCTACCACGGGCTCCGGACAGGCTTATTTTCACTTGGAGAACACAGAAAACACACCAAGGTGCTGCTGCAAGCAAAGTTACAGAGGTTTCCCAGAGTGTTGCTTTTCTCGAGAAAAGAGCGCTTTACAGCGCTTTCTGGCTGCTAGAGACATGCAGAAAGAGCAAGTGTGGCAGAATGTGTTCCAAAGCAGCTGGAGCTACCACGGGCTCCGGACAGGCTTATTTTCACTTGGAGAACACAGAAAACACACCAAGGTGCTGCTGCAAGCAAAGTTACAGAGGTTTCCCAGAGTGTTGCTTTTCTCGAGAAAAGAGCGCTTTACAGCGCTTTCTGGCTGCTAGAGACATGCAGAAAGAGCAAGTGTGGCAGAATGTGTTCCAAAGCAGCTGGAGCTACCACGGGCTCCGGACAGGCTTATTTTCACTTGGAGAACACAGAAAACACACCAAGGTGCTGCTGCAAGCAAAGTTACAGAGGTTTCCCAGAGTGTTGCTTTTCTCGAGAAAAGAGCGCTTTACAGCGCTTTCTGGCTGCTAGAGACATGCAGAAAGAGCAAGTGTGGCAGAATGTGTTCCAAAGCAGCTGGAGCTACCACGGGCTCCCGACAGGCTTATTTTCACTTGGAGAACACAGAAAACACACCAAGGTGCTGCTGCAAGCAAAGTTACAGAGGTTTCCCAGAGTGTTGCTTTTCTCGAGAAAAGAGCGCTTTACAGCGCTTTCTGGCTGCTAGAGACATGCAGAAAGAGCAAGTGTGGCAGAATGTGTTCCAAAGCAGCTGGAGCTACCACGGGCTCCGGACAGGCTTATTTTCACTTGGAGAACACAGAAAACACACCAAGGTGCTGCTGCAAGCAAAGTTACAGAGGTTTCCCAGAGTGTTGCTTTTCTCGAGAAAAGAGCGCTTTACAGCGCTTTCTGGCTGCTAGAGACATGCAGAAAGAGCAAGTGTGGCAGAATGTGTTCCAAAGCAGCTGGAGCTACCACGGGCTCCGGACAGGCTTATTTTCACTTGGAGAACACAGAAAACACACCAAGGTGCTGCTGCAAGCAAAGTTACAGAGGTTTCCCAGAGTGTTGCTTTTCTCGAGAAAAGAGCGCTTTACAGCGCTTTCTGGCTGCTAGAGACATGCAGAAAGAGCAAGTGTGGCAGAATGTGTTCCAAAGCAGCTGGAGCTACCACGGGCTCCGGACAGGCTTATTTTCACTTGGAGAACACAGAAAACACACCAAGGTGCTGCTGCAAGCAAAGTTACAGAGGTTTCCCAGAGTGTTGCTTTTCTCGAGAAAAGAGCGCTTTACAGCGCTTTCTGGCTGCTAGAGACATGCATAAAGAGCAAGTGTGGCAGAATGTGTTCCAAAGCAGCTGGAGCTACCACGGGCTCCGGACAGGCTTATTTTCACTTGGAGAACACAGAAAACACACCAAGGTGCTGCTGCAAGCAAAGTTACAGAGGTTTCCCAGAGTGTTGCTTTTCTGGGCTCCGGTCGATGGCTTATTTTCACTTGGAGAACACAGAAAACACACCAAGGTGCTGCTGCAAGAATGTGTTCCAAAGCAGCTGGAGCTACCACGGGCTCCCCACAGGCTTATTTTCACTTGGAGAACACAGAAAACACACCAAGGTGCTGCTGCAAGCAAAGTTACAGAGGTTTCCCAGAGTGTTGCTTTTCTCGAGAAAAGAGCGCTTTACAGCGCTTTCTGGCTGCTAGAGACATGCAGAAAGAGCAAGTGTGGCAGAATGTGTTCCAAAGCAGCTGGAGCTACCACGGGCTCCCGACAGGCTTATTTTCACTTGGAGAACACAGAAAACACACCAAGGTGCTGCTGCAAGCAAAGTTACAGAGGTTTCCCAGAGTGTTGCTTTTCTCGAGAAAAGAGCGCTTTACAGCGCTTTCTGGCTGCTAGAGACATGCAGAAAGAGCAAGTGTGGCAGAATGTGTTCCAAAGCAGCTGGAGCTACCACGGGCTCCGGACAGGCTTATTTTCACTTGGAGAACACAGAAAACACACCAAGGTGCTGCTGCAAGCAAAGTTACAGAGGTTTCCCAGAGTGTTGCTTTTCTCGAGAAAAGAGCGCTTTACAGCGCTTTCTGGCTGCTAGAGACATGCAGAAAGAGCAAGTGTGGCAGAATGTGTTCCAAAGCAGCTGGAGCTACCACGGGCTCCGGACAGGCTTATTTTCACTTGGAGAACACAGAAAACACACCAAGGTGCTGCTGCAAGCAAAGTTACAGAGGTTTCCCAGAGTGTTGCTTTTCTCGAGAAAAGAGCGCTTTACAGCGCTTTCTGGCTGCTAGAGACATGCAGAAAGAGCAAGTGTGGCAGAATGTGTTCCAAAGCAGCTGGAGCTACCACGGGCTCCGGACAGGCTTATTTTCACTTGGAGAACACAGAAAACACACCAAGGTGCTGCTGCAAGCAAAGTTACAGAGGTTTCCCAGAGTGTTGCTTTTCTCGAGAAAAGAGCGCTTTACAGCGCTTTCTGGCTGCTAGAGACATGCAGAAAGAGCAAGTGTGGCAGAATGTGTTCCAAAGCAGCTGGAGCTACCACGGGCTCCGGACAGGCTTATTTTCACTTGGAGAACACAGAAAACACACCAAGGTGCTGCTGCAAGCAAAGTTACAGAGGTTTCCCAGAGTGTTGCTTTTCTCGAGAAAAGAGCGCTTTACAGCGCTTTCTGGCTGCTAGAGACATGCAGAAAGAGCAAGTGTGGCAGAATGTGTTCCAAAGCAGCTGGAGCTACCACGGGCTCCGGACAGGCTTATTTTCACTTGGAGAACACAGAAAACACACCAAGGTGCTGCTGCAAGCAAAGTTACAGAGGTTTCCCAGAGTGTTGCTTTTCTCGAGAAAAGAGCGCTTTACAGCGCTTTCTGGCTGCTAGAGACATGCAGAAAGAGCAAGTGTGGCAGAATGTGTTCCAAAGCAGCTGGAGCTACCACGGGCTCCGGACAGGCTTATTTTCACTTGGAGAACACAGAAAACACACCAAGGTGCTGCTGCAAGCAAAGTTACAGAGGTTTCCCAGAGTGTTGCTTTTCTCGAGAAAAGAGCGCTTTACAGCGCTTTCTGGCTGCTAGAGACATGCAGAAAGAGCAAGTGTGGCAGAATGTGTTCCAAAGCAGCTGGAGCTACCACGGGCTCCGGACAGGCTTATTTTCACTTGGAGAACACAGAAAACACACCAAGGTGCTGCTGCAAGCAAAGTTACAGAGGTTTCCCAGAGTGTTGCTTTTCTCGAGAAAAGAGCGCTTTACAGCGCTTTCTGGCTGCTAGAGACATGCAGAAAGAGCAAGTGTGGCAGAATGTGTTCCAAAGCAGCTGGAGCTACCACGGGCTCCGGACAGGCTTATTTTCACTTGGAGAACACAGAAAACACACCAAGGTGCTGCTGCAAGCAAAGTTACAGAGGTTTCCCAGAGTGTTGCTTTTCTCGAGAAAAGAGCGCTTTACAGCGCTTTCTGGCTGCTAGAGACATGCAGAAAGAGCAAGTGTGGCAGAATGTGTTCCAAAGCAGCTGGAGCTACCACGGGCTCCCGACAGGCTTATTTTCACTTGGAGAACACAGAAAACACACCAAGGTGCTGCTGCAAGCAAAGTTACAGAGGTTTCCCAGAGTGTTGCTTTTCTCGAGAAAAGAGCGCTTTACAGCGCTTTCTGGCTGCTAGAGACATGCAGAAAGAGCAAGTGTGGCAGAATGTGTTCCAAAGCAGCTGGAGCTACCACGGGCTCCGGACAGGCTTATTTTCACTTGGAGAACACAGAAAACACACCAAGGTGCTGCTGCAAGCAAAGTTACAGAGGTTTCCCAGAGTGTTGCTTTTCTCGAGAAAAGAGCGCTTTACAGCGCTTTCTGGCTGCTAGAGACATGCAGAAAGAGCAAGTGTGGCAGAATGTGTTCCAAAGCAGCTGGAGCTACCACGGGCTCCCGACAGGCTTATTTTCACTTGGAGAACACAGAAAACACACCAAGGTGCTGCTGCAAGCAAAGTTACAGAGGTTTCCCAGAGTGTTGCTTTTCTCGAGAAAAGAGCGCTTTACAGCGCTTTCTGGCTGCTAGAGACATGCAGAAAGAGCAAGTGTGGCAGAATGTGTTCCAAAGCAGCTGGAGCTACCACGGGCTCCCGACAGGCTTATTTTCACTTGGAGAACACAGAAAACACACCAAGGTGCTGCTGCAAGCAAAGTTACAGAGGTTTCCCAGAGTGTTGCTTTTCTCGAGAAAAGAGCGCTTTACAGCGCTTTCTGGCTGCTAGAGACATGCAGAAAGAGCAAGTGTGGCAGAATGTGTTCCAAAGCAGCTGGAGCTACCACGGGCTCCCCACAGGCTTATTTTCACTTGGAGAACACAGAAAACACACCAAGGTGCTGCTGCAAGCAAAGTTACAGAGGTTTCCCAGAGTGTTGCTTTTCTCGAGAAAAGAGCGCTTTACAGCGCTTTCTGGCTGCTAGAGACATGCAGAAAGAGCAAGTGTGGCAGAATGTGTTCCAAAGCAGCTGGAGCTACCACGGGCTCCCCACAGGCTTATTTTCACTTGGAGAACACAGAAAACACACCAAGGTGCTGCTGCAAGCAAAGTTACAGAGGTTTCCCAGAGTGTTGCTTTTCTCGAGAAAAGAGCGCTTTACAGCGCTTTCTGGCTGCTAGAGACATGCAGAAAGAGCAAGTGTGGCAGAATGTGTTCCAAAGCAGCTGGAGCTACCACGGGCTCCGGACAGGCTTATTTTCACTTGGAGAACACAGAAAACACACCAAGGTGCTGCTGCAAGCAAAGTTACAGAGGTTTTCCATAGTGTTGCTTTTCTCGAGAAAAGAGCGCTTTACAGCGCTTTCTGGCTGCTAGAGACATGCAGAAAGAGCAAGTGTGGCAGAATGTGTTCCAAAGCAGCTGGAGCTACCACGGGCTCCCCACAGGCTTATTTTCACTTGGAGAACACAGAAAACACACCAAGGTGCTGCTGCAAGCAAAGTTACAGAGGTTTCCCAGAGTGTTGCTTTTCTCGAGAAAAGAGCGCTTTACAGCGCTTTCTGGCTGCTAGAGACATGCAGAAAGAGCAAGTGTGGCAGAATGTGTTCCAAAGCAGCTGGAGCTACCACGGGCTCCCCACAGGCTTATTTTCACTTGGAGAACACAGAAAACACACCAAGGTGTTGCTGCAAGCAAAGTTACAGAGGTTTCCCAGAGTGTTGCTTTTCTCGAGAAAAGAGCGCTTTACAGTGCTTTCTGGCTGCTAGAGACATGCAGAAAGAGCAAGTGTGGCAGAATGTGTTCCAAAGCAGCTGGAGCTACCACGGGCTCCCCACAGGCTTATTTTCACTTGGAGAACACAGAAAACACACCAAGGTGCTGCTGCAAGCAAAGTTACAGAGGTTTCCCAGAGTGTTGCTTTTCTCGAGAAAAGAGCGCTTTACAGCGCTTTCTGGCTGCTAGAGACATGCAGAAAGAGCAAGTGTGGCAGAATGTGTTCCAAAGCAGCTGGAGCTACCACGGGCTCCGGACAGGCTTATTTTCACTTGGAGAACACAGAAAACACACCAAGGTGCTGCTGCAAGCAAAGTTACAGAGGTTTCCCAGAGTGTTGCTTTTCTCGAGAAAAGAGCGCTTTACAGCGCTTTCTGGCTGCTAGAGACATGCAGAAAGAGCAAGTGTGGCAGAATGTGTTCCAAAGCAGCTGGAGCTACCACGGGCTCCCCACAGGCTTATTTTCACTTGGAGAACACAGAAAACACACCAAGGTGCTGCTGCAAGCAAAGTTACAGAGGTTTCCCAGAGTGTTGCTTTTCTCGAGAAAAGAGCGCTTTACAGCGCTTTCTGGCTGCTAGAGACATGCAGAAAGAGCAAGTGTGGCAGAATGTGTTCCAAAGCAGCTGGAGCTACCACGGGCTCCCCACAGGCTTATTTTCACTTGGAGAACACAGAAAACACACCAAGGTGCTGCTGCAAGCAAAGTTACAGAGGTTTCCCAGAGTGTTGCTTTTCTCGAGAAAAGAGCGCTTTACAGCGCTTTCTGGCTGCTAGAGACATGCAGAAAGAGCAAGTGTGGCAGAATGTGTTCCAAAGCAGCTGGAGCTACCACGGGCTCCCGACAGGCTTATTTTCACTTGGAGAACACAGAAAACACACCAAGGTGCTGCTGCAAGCAAAGTTACAGAGGTTTCCCAGAGTGTTGCTTTTCTCGAGAAAAGAGCGCTTTACAGCGCTTTCTGGCTGCTAGAGACATGCAGAAAGAGCAAGTGTGGCAGAATGTGTTCCAAAGCAGCTGGAGCTACCACGGGCTCCCGACAGGCTTATTTTCACTTGGAGAACACAGAAAACACACCAAGGTGCTGCTGCAAGCAAAGTTACAGAGGTTTCCCAGAGTGTTGCTTTTCTCGAGAAAAGAGCGCTTTACAGCGCTTTCTGGCTGCTAGAGACATGCAGAAAGAGCAAGTGTGGCAGAATGTGTTCCAAAGCAGCTGGAGCTACCACGGGCTCCCGACAGGCTTATTTTCACTTGGAGAACACAGAAAACACACCAAGGTGCTGCTGCAAGCAAAGTTACAGAGGTTTCCCAGAGTGTTGCTTTTCTCGAGAAAAGAGCGCTTTACAGCGCTTTCTGGCTGCTAGAGACATGCAGAAAGAGCAAGTGTGGCAGAATGTGTTCCAAAGCAGCTGGAGCTACCACGGGCTCCCCACAGGCTTATTTTCACTTGGAGAACACAGAAAACACACCAAGGTGCTGCTGCAAGCAAAGTTACAGAGGTTTCCCAGAGTGTTGCTTTTCTCGAGAAAAGAGCGCTTTACAGCGCTTTCTGGCTGCTAGAGACATGCAGAAAGAGCAAGTGTGGCAGAATGTGTTCCAAAGCAGCTGGAGCTACCACGGGCTCCCGACAGGCTTATTTTCACTTGGAGAACACAGAAAACACACCAAGGTGCTGCTGCAAGCAAAGTTACAGAGGTTTCCCAGAGTGTTGCTTTTCTCGAGAAAAGAGCGCTTTACAGCGCTTTCTGGCTGCTAGAGACATGCAGAAAGAGCAAGTGTGGCAGAATGTGTTCCAAAGCAGCTGGAGCTACCACGGGCTCCGGACAGGCTTATTTTCACTTGGAGAACACAGAAAACACACCAAGGTGCTGCTGCAAGCAAAGTTACAGAGGTTTCCCATAGTGTTGCTTTTCTCGAGAAAAGAGCGCTTTACAGCGCTTTCTGGCTGCTAGAGACATGCAGAAAGAGCAAGTGTGGCAGAATGTGTTCCAAAGCAGCTGGAGCTACCACGGGCTCCCCACAGGCTTATTTTCACTTGGAGAACACAGAAAACACACCAAGGTGCTGCTGCAAGCAAAGTTACAGAGGTTTCCCAGAGTGTTGCTTTTCTCGAGAAAAGAGCGCTTTACAGCGCTTTCTGGCTGCTAGAGACATGCAGAAAGAGCAAGTGTGGCAGAATGTGTTCCAAAGCAGCTGGAGCTACCACGGGCTCCCCACAGGCTTATTTTCACTTGGAGAACACAGAAAACACACCAAGGTGTTGCTGCAAGCAAAGTTACAGAGGTTTCCCAGAGTGTTGCTTTTCTCGAGAAAAGAGCGCTTTACAGTGCTTTCTGGCTGCTAGAGACATGCAGAAAGAGCAAGTGTGGCAGAATGTGTTCCAAAGCAGCTGGAGCTACCACGGGCTCCCCACAGGCTTCTTTTCACTTGGAGAACACAGAAAACACACCAAGGTGCTGCTGCAAGCAAAGTTACAGAGGTTTCCCAGAGTGTTGCTTTTCTCGAGAAAAGAGCGCTTTACAGCGCTTTCTGGCTGCTAGAGACATGCAGAAAGAGCAAGTGTGGCAGAATGTGTTCCAAAGCAGCTGGAGCTACCACGGGCTCCGGACAGGCTTATTTTCACTTGGAGAACACAGAAAACACACCAAGGTGCTGCTGCAAGCAAAGTTACAGAGGTTTCCCAGAGTGTTGCTTTTCTCGAGAAAAGAGCGCTTTACAGCGCTTTCTGGCTGCTAGAGACATGCAGAAAGAGCAAGTGTGGCAGAATGTGTTCCAAAGCAGCTGGAGCTACCACGGGCTCCCCACAGGCTTATTTTCACTTGGAGAACACAGAAAACACACCAAGGTGCTGCTGCAAGCAAAGTTACAGAGGTTTCCCAGAGTGTTGCTTTTCTCGAGAAAAGAGCGCTTTACAGCGCTTTCTGGCTGCTAGAGACATGCAGAAAGAGCAAGTGTGGCAGAATGTGTTCCAAAGCAGCTGGAGCTACCACGGGCTCCCGACAGGCTTATTTTCACTTGGAGAACACAGAAAACACACCAAGGTGCTGCTGCAAGCAAAGTTACAGAGGTTTCCCAGAGTGTTGCTTTTCTCGAGAAAAGAGCGCTTTACAGCGCTTTCTGGCTGCTAGAGACATGCAGAAAGAGCAAGTGTGGCAGAATGTGTTCCAAAGCAGCTGGAGCTACCACGGGCTCCGGACAGGCTTATTTTCACTTGGAGAACACAGAAAACACACCAAGGTGCTGCTGCAAGCAAAGTTACAGAGGTTTCCCATAGTGTTGCTTTTCTCGAGAAAAGAGCGCTTTACAGCGCTTTCTGGCTGCTAGAGACATGCAGAAAGAGCAAGTGTGGCAGAATGTGTTCCAAAGCAGCTGGAGCTACCACGGGCTCCCCACAGGCTTATTTTCACTTGGAGAACACAGAAAACACACCAAGGTGCTGCTGCAAGCAAAGTTACAGAGGTTTCCCAGAGTGTTGCTTTTCTCGAGAAAAGAGCGCTTTACAGCGCTTTCTGGCTGCTAGAGACATGCAGAAAGAGCAAGTGTGGCAGAATGTGTTCCAAAGCAGCTGGAGCTACCACGGGCTCCCCACAGGCTTATTTTCACTTGGAGAACACAGAAAACACACCAAGGTGCTGCTGCAAGCAAAGTTACAGAGGTTTCCCAGAGTGTTGCTTTTCTCGAGAAAAGAGCGCTTTACAGCGCTTTCTGGCTGCTAGAGACATGCAGAAAGAGCAAGTGTGGCAGAATGTGTTCCAAAGCAGCTGGAGCTACCACGGGCTCCGGACAGGCTTATTTTCACTTGGAGAACACAGAAAACACACCAAGGTGCTGCTGCAAGCAAAGTTACAGAGGTTTCCCAGAGTGTTGCTTTTCTCGAGAAAAGAGCGCTTTACAGCGCTTTCTGGCTGCTAGAGACATGCAGAAAGAGCAAGTGTGGCAGAATGTGTTCCAAAGCAGCTGGAGCTACCACGGGCTCCGGACAGGCTTATTTTCACTTGGAGAACACAGAAAACACACCAAGGTGCTGCTGCAAGCAAAGTTACAGAGGTTTCCCAGAGTGTTGCTTTTCTCGAGAAAAGAGCGCTTTACAGCGCTTTCTGGCTGCTAGAGACATGCAGAAAGAGCAAGTGTGGCAGAATGTGTTCCAAAGCAGCTGGAGCTACCACGGGCTCCCCACAGGCTTATTTTCACTTGGAGAACACAGAAAACACACCAAGGTGCTGCTGCAAGCAAAGTTACAGAGGTTTCCCAGAGT
>NW_028154404.1:0-38572 GCF_965231275.1 Zosterops lateralis
AGAGACGTTGAGAGAGACAGAGGAGCTGGGGCCGCGATCCCCGGGGAACAACCCAGAGGCAGCCCCGACCCTCATTGTCCGCCGCCACCCCCGCGCACCGAGCAGCACCGCGGCCAGCGCCGCCAGCCCCGCGCCCCGAGCCCGCCGCATCCCGCCGCTCCGCCGGCCGAGCATCGCTGTCCCCTCAGCCCCGGCTCCCCTCCCCTCCCCTTCCCCTCTCTCGCCTCCTTTCCGCACCGCACCAGCTCCGCCCCGGGGCTGAGCCCTGCGCCGGCGCCCCTCGGCCTCTGGCCCGGCCTCAGAGCGCTCAGGGGCTCTTCACGGGCACAGCTTGGTGTCCCGGCAAATGGACTCTTCCCTTCTCCAGCAAGGACATCCCAGCGAGAATCAGCCCGCACAGAACCAGTTGCAGCCGGAGACAGCAGCGGGACCCTGACTCAGGAATGGAGCAGCTGCCTGGAGCTGTTTCCAAGCACAGGGGCTGCGAACATCCTACAGATGGCAGAGCTTCCCTCCAGCTGCCCCTCTGCAGTCCCCTCATCTGCACGATCCCTAAAAGTTGTGTTGTGGCCTAAGGAATGTGGGGACAGAGGTGCATGTCATCGTGTGTGTACCAGGGGCAGGGTTCAATATTTCTTCTGGACTAGTGCTAATAAATCTCCCCATATTCCATCTCATGTCCACTTCCAAACACCACGTCCATCTTCTCTCTTTCCTCTCAAAAAGTAGTGCAAGAAAACAAGAAACTTGTCCCAAGAGATCTCTTCTACAAGAGAAGCAGGCCAACCCATTGTCCTCTTCTTGCATGTCCTGTTTGTCAGGCCTCTAATGGACTTGGTGGCCTTGGTTGGACTTGCTCCAGGATGTCAATTTCGTTCTTGGAACAAGGATCTCCAGCATGGATGCAGTACTCCAGGTGTGGCCTCACATGGACCAAAGGGACAGGGTCAGCTCCTTGGACCTGCTGACCACACTTGGACTCCCTCAGCTGAGGAGGCAGTTGGCCTCCCTTGCTGCAAGTGCACGCTGCTGTCTCATGTCCTGCTGGGTGTCTCCTGAAATCCCTCACTCTTTTCTGTGAGGGGTCTGTCCATGTCTTCTGAAGAGGAGCTGTGCCTGACAGTCAAGGCCTGTTCCTCTCACTGGGTTTTATCCATAGACTTCTGCGAGCTCCCCACTTCCAGTACTCATGGAGTTCATATTTACATTAACATGGTCTTCCTACTGATTTCTATACCTAGGCCTGGTCTCTGCATGGAAATGACAACTCTGAGCCCGGTAGAGCAGCTTCTTCTCCAGCCACCTTACCCCTGAACCCATTTCTCACTGATTTGGTCATAAAGGAAACATGAGAGAGGCTGTGTTAACATCTTGGGAAATTCCAGGTGCACATCTCTCCTGCTCTTCCCTCCTCCACAGTGCCTGTTACCTTGTGATAAAGCAATGAGCTTGACCCTCAGCTACTCTCAAGCTGCAGCTCAGAAGTGGATCCATGAGGAAGAGTCAGCCCTGGCTGATCTTGCCAGCACAACTCCATGGCACTGATGTGTCTGAAGTCACAAAAGGACAGGAAGGATCCTTCAGCTGCACCAGCTGCACACTGGATCTGGGCACAGGCTGACAGACATTCAGGGGTGGAGATGAGCTTAGAGAACTGTCCCAGTGTGCAGGTCCTGGTTCAGAATGATGGTTCTGGATGTAGGTGTGGGAGGTCAGGAGTCTTTGGGCTTGAGGTTCTGAATCCAATGTCTCGTCTCTGCCAGGGGCAGTTTCTGGGCACTCAGACCGCGATTCCAATGTGGGGAACAAACTTCCTTGTGGCCTGAAGCCCAAAGCAGTCATCAGTTCTTTGGCTTTCCTGGAAGAACAGGAAAACCAGGGCTCAGGAGACCAGGAATTTGTTTCAAGGTCTCTTCCCTGCACTGCTCTCTTGCAGCCTGAGGCCATCACCATTCAGCTGTACTCCAGCACTGCCATGTCCACCACTAATCCAGCACAAACCAGGCAAAACCAGCTAATCACCCCAACATCTCCCCACTGCCCCTCATAGCACTTCCCCTCTTGAGCCTTCACCATCTTAATTGTCCTTCTCAGGACACACTCCAGACCCTCCAAGTTTTTCTTGTCATGAGGGGCCCAAAGCTGAACATGGGATTCAAGGTGCTTCAGCAGGGCCCAGAACAGAGGGTCACTCACTGTCCTGGTCCTGCTGGCCACACTATTTCTGGTACAAGTCAAGTGCCATTGGCCTTCTTGTCTACCTGGGCACACCATTGTCTTCTCCAAGGCTGCAGGGGAATCTCTGCTCTGTCACCCGAAGAACCTCATCTCCCCTCCTTCCTCACTGACCTTGGTGTCTGCAGAGCCCTTTCTCCCACTTTCTCTCACTCCTCTCTTTTCCTCACTGCTCCCTCCCAGCTGCTGCACACCTTTTGAACCCTTTCTCTGATGTGTTATCACAGAGGTGCTTCCACATGCTCAGCTTTGGCCACAGGTGGGTCCCTCCTGCAGCCAACTGGAAGTGGGTCTGTGCGACATGGGGGCAGCTTCTGCACCTTCTCACAGAAGCCACTCCTGCAGTCCCTTCAGTACTGAAACCTGGCCAAGGAAACAAAATGCTCTGTCTACACTCCTGTATTGTTATGTGCAGAGAGCGTTTGACTATGGGATCCTTGGCTGCAAGATAAACTCAGCCAGCTCACAGTGCCAGAGGAGGCTGCAGCTGCCTCTTGCTCCAGGCAGTTCCCCCACCTGCACCTGTATGCAAAAGACAAGAAGGAAAAAGGCCTGTCCTTCCATTCAAGATTAGGAAAAAATGAAAAGACTGCAGGAACACTCACAGCATTGCCAAACCACTCTTTCAGCTCCTCTGTAATGAATGCTATGCTATGGACATCTCTGTCTTTTGAAGACAATCTTTCACTCTATTTGCCTTATAGTGAATGCTGAGACAGCTTCCCTGCTACTTCACTTCTCATGTCCCAACCTCAGTGTTTGGATCCTGAGTGGAGTCTGGCAGAAGCTTCTAACAGTACAGGAATTCTTTTCTTGTATTATGGGAATTCTGTGGAGCTCCATAGCAATGTGGATATTCTCGAGTTTTTATAATATCCTTCCAACATGGGCCTAATGTGAGGAGGGGCTCAGTGTCTGAAAGACACATGGATGTCAGCTGAGACTCTGCTGTGCTTTGTCTCTGTCCTAAAGCAGGGGAACTGCCAAACCTTTGGGGTCTTCTTGTGTTTGAACTCCAGGCAGCAACTAAGTACATACAGATGTCCACTCAGCCCTCACACCAACTGCTGCCCCTGTGAGTTGGGGAGAACCAGAATAAAAGTAAACACTCATAGGTTTAGAGAATTTTAATAATTGCAACAAAGCAATATATAATGGTGGTGATGACGATGATGATGATGACAACGACAATATTAGTAATAGTTTTGAAAGAGAGGAGACGTAATGGAATAAAACCCAATCAAAACAAATGCTTCCACACAAAGTGATGCACAAGGCAGTTACTCACCACCCACTGACTCAGCCAGTCCCTGAGCAGGGACTGGAACCTCCTGCACCACTCCCCACCAGTTTATACACTTACCATGGTATCCTACGGTAGGGAAGATGCCTTTGGCAATGTGGGTCAGCTGTCCTGACCATGATCCCTCCCATCTCACTGTGCACCTTGTCATTGGCAGGACACGAGGAACTGGAAAGTTCTTGACTGAGGCCAAGCTCTGCTGAGCCAGAACTAAACCATCCATGTGTTACAACACCATTCTCAGACTAAATCCAGAACACAGCACAGTGCCGCCTTCTAAGAAGATGCAGCAGGATGTTCTGCCTTGGGAGGGCTAAAGCAGCTCAAACTTTGCCCTGTTTGCAAAAGTGATCAGTGCTGGGTGGAGAAGGGGTGAGGGTCACTCTGGTTTTGGTGTTGCAGAATGCTGAGATCACTCAGGCTCATCACTCCCAAAATTAAATATTCTGAAGAAGGACAATATTTCCTGACAGAAATTAGCACTGGTGAGGTTGTGGCAGGCAAAGCTCCTGACAAAGGATGTTGCTTGATGAGCAACATCTGACTGAGAGTCCCTCTCTTTATAGGATAAAAACCAAGTCTCACTTTGAAAGGGCAGGGAGGTCTAGCATACCTTTCTAGGAGAATGTGTGGAGATTCTCTCCTTGAGGGGCAGGATCCCCTCCAGGTCACTTCTCAAGGCAGGGCAAAAGAGATTTTATTATAGTAATTTTAACAGATGGATTTCATCAATATCTACTTAATAATTACTAAGCTAATTTTGAAATTCTTGATTTGATGAATAGGGCATTTATACTGGTAGTTATAACTCTCTATACATTAGAGTAAATAATTCTGATTAAGGTCTTTTCTCCTAATCATTATCATCATCATAGATCAAATTAGTAATTTCATTTTTTCAAATAAATATCTCTGAGTTGCCATCCTTAATCCTCAGAGAAAAACTTTCTATTAGCAAACAATTACATCTCCACAATCACTTGGAAATAGACTGACCAAGTCTGGGACTGGGCTTGGATCCAGCCACACCCAGACTCATCTCTGAGAGAGACTTAAAAATGCAAGGGAGACTTTTAGAAATATCTTGACTCATTGGGAGGCTCTCCCTAATAATCCTGGGCACAAACTTCCTTTCTGCCTGCAAATGAAGACATTTTTGCTCTATCCTAGCCCAGACCAGGAGAGCTCACTAAAGCTGGCTGGCCTGGCCAGTGACTGATTGTCTGCCTTGACTGTAGGTTCTGAAGGTCCTGGTAGAGTTGTCTCTAGAGAGGCTGTGAGTTGGTGTCAGGAGTCCTGGTTCTCAGGGCTGTGTGTGCATGATTGTGCTCACATTTGTGTTCCTCTGCATGTTCTCCTGTCTGCATTCCCACACACGTGCGTGCCTGGATTTGCAAGGGCCAGGAGGAGGTTGTTCCACAGCAGGAGGCTCATCCCTGGGCAATCAGGTCTCAGCTGGGCTTTTCTCAGCAGCCCAAGTCAAGTGCTTTCTCATCCTGGTGAGAAGAGCTGCCTCTCAGCCCCGGGTTCATGCCAAAAGGGCCTGAGACACCTGGAAGTTCATGAAGGAGCACCAAGGAGGAGACCAAGCAGGGAATAGGAGGCTGCAGGTGGCTTTCCTACCTTTTCCTTATCCTGGTGATGCCCAGCAGCCCAACCAGCCCCCAGTATGAGAAGAGTTTCTATGGTGAACTTCTCCACCATCCAGTGCCTGCACTCCCTCTCTGTGGGCTGGAGACAGGCCCTTTGCAGCTCCTGATGTGCCCCTTGTCCTCACAAGTGTCTGAAAGGAAGCAGAACCAGTAACAGACAAAAGCATCAAGATCCAGGTGTCTGACTGTCTTTCCCCACAGAGGTTTCCTCTCCCTTCTCCTCATACGAGACATGAAGCCCTTCCAGGGAAACATGTCTGGGAACAGCAACTCTTGCAAATATCCACACCCAGAGTCAGACACACTACTTGTCTTTGTGAGCAGGAACCTGTTTAGTATAAGCTCCTTACTTGACACTGCAATTTGATGACTGACCCCTTGTCTGGAGATGACAGGTCCCAGAAGGGTGAGGTGATCATCTTATAAACCCAGAAAATTTTCTGCCATAAGGAATGCATTGAACAGTTGCCGTGAAAGAGGTGGGATGCTTTGGGTAGGGAGCAGAGAGAGGGAAAGGGAATGATGGAGGCTGGAGGGCTGCATGGTCAGGAAACTGCTGGAGCCAGTGACGGTGTCGGTACCAGTGCTGGTGTTAGTTCTGGTGTCGGTTCCGGTGTCGGTGCCGGTGTCAGAGGCGCCCCCCCAGCCCGGGACGAGCGGGGCTCGGCGGCCCCGGCGGGCGGAGCGGCAGCGCCCCCTGCTGGCCGCGGCCGGCGCTGTGCCCCCGGCCCCGCCCGGCCCCGCCCGCGGCGGTTCGTGCCCGGCCGCAGCCCCGGCTCCTCTGCCCGTGGGCCCAGCGCGCAGTAATACACGGCCGCGTCCCCGCGCCACGGCCGCTCCAGACACAGCGAGCTGCTCCGCCCGTCCTCCGACACCGACAGCTGTCCTGCAATGGCCGGCACCGCCTTGGACCCTCTAGTAATGAGTGCCAGGAATTGGGGTTCTCGGCCCGGGAGCTGGCGGTAGAAATGGATGTAATATCCGAGCTGTTTCCCGGGGTGAGAGCAGTTGATGCAGATACTGGTGCCCTCGGTGGTTTCCAGTCTCGGCTCCTGCTGTACCTGGGCTCTGCCTGAAGCCACTGCCAGGGAGACAAAGAGAACCAACCTCAGCACCCACTTCCTACCCAGTCCTGCGTGCCAATTCCCAGAACGAAGCCCGCAGGAGCAGTCAGCAGCACAGAGAGAGGATGAGGAATGCAGTTCCCAGAGGATGTCAAGACGTGCAGGAATGGAAATGTCCTTTAATCGTTTGTGTAGAAACGAATGCATGAATGACAGAAGGAATGGAGGAGTCACTGCAGAATGAGGGGATGTGAGAGAAAGCAGAAAAAGAGAAAAAGAAAACTAAGAAAGGGGGTAACAACGACTTGGCAAGCTAAAAGGAAGTAAAGCTTGTGAAGGGTTGGACAAAGAATAGAACGTGCAGAATTCTACGGGAATATGGGATGGAGAAGCGGGAGGGATGAACGGGAGAACAGTTCTCGGCAAGAGGTCAGTGCAGAAGCCGGGCAGGACGGAGCCTCCAGGGACGTGCGGGATGAGGCCAGTCCCAGGCGCGGCCCCTTGGCCGCCACCCCCGCGCACCGAGCAGCACCGCGGCCAGCGCCGCCAGCCCCGCGCCCCGAGCCCGCCGCATCCCGCCGCTCCGCCGGCCGAGCATCGCTGTCCCCTCAGCCCCGGCTCTCTGCTGCGCCCGGGCCGCCTCCTCTCCGCCGCCGCCAGCTCCGCCCCGCCCGCCCTCAGCCCCCGCCTCTCACAGCACCCGCACAACGAGCCACACAACAATTCTGGCATGGCCAGGGACAAGAGACAGCCGTGTCCCATCCCACACACAACACCGACATCCCATGGGAGACAGATCCACCCTGCACACACCTGGAGCGGGCAGATGCTGTCCCCACTCAGCTGCACTCAGGCTCCTGCTGAGCCCGGGAAGAAGCTGCTGCTCTGTGCTGCTCAGGGCCAGAGCAGTGCTCAGTGTCCCTGCCATAGTCAGGAAATTCCCTCCCGATGAGGGACACACACGGACAGACACAGGTTGGTGCACACCAGTGAGGAGCCCTGCACAAATCTGTGCTTCACCTGTGTCCGTGCAAACGGGGCTGCTGCAAGAGCTGCCAAGGCAGGAACACAGAACCAGCCCTGGGCTCTGCTGGGGACATGTGGGGCCAAAAGCAGCAGGGCTGGAGTGTGGAAGGACAACGTCCCAGACAATAACAGTAGAATTTTTCTTTACTTAAATACTGCACAATGCAGAAATGATCAAAGTTCTCCAAAATACTTTTCACAATGGAAGTGCTAGGATCAGTGGGGTCAAAACCATCAGACCATTGTACACACATGTGATGCAACTTCTGGTGAGCACAGGGCTGAGCCCAGCGTCCCTTCCCCAACCTCAGCCTGGCACAGACACCTCCCCTCCCTGCCCTGGGTTGTTGCACAGCCCAGGAAGCTCCCTGCACCAGGGTGTCTTGCACAGCACATAGGTACAAGGCACTGTCAGAGAGCTCCACTTCCTGCACCTTCAGGACACTGGATTTCCCCGTGGTGTTCAGGTGCGTGGTGATACGGCCACTGTGCTTGGGGCCAGTCCCTGCTTGATAGGAGAGCAGCTGTGGGGCTTGGCCTTTCTTCACCTGGTACCAGAGTAATCCCCGAAAATTACTGATGTGGTATTTGCAGGTGGTGTGGAAGGTGTGTCCCTGCTTCACCGTGACTGGTCCATCTTCCTGGGTGACCGGGATCTGCCCCGTGGTGCCTGGAAGAAAGTGAAGGTGAGCAGCTCCACTGGGAAGGACCATGGGAGGGAAAATTGAGTGCATGGCTAATCGTGGGGGAGAAAGCTCCTAGCCTGGCAGAGAAGTCCTGAGAGATTTTGGACATGGGTTTGCCGCTCTCTGGTCTGCATCAGCCAAAGGAGAGCTGGGCTCTGTCTCTGCTCCTGCTCCTAATGCTTAAGGAACCACACAACAGCCTGTCATGCCTGAACTTTGTGTGTGCTGGAACCAGCACCCCTCCAGCTGCCTGAGGAGCCCATCGAGGTACAGTAGAAATGTTGATCCTACTTCCCCATCCCTGTCACCACCGTGGGCTCCTCCACCTCTGCGTACACTCAATGCTGAGCTTGGAAATAGGGAGCCCTGGTTGTGTTGCCAGCCCAGAGGACAGTGGAAGCAGTGGCAGAGCTGTGTCAGCCTGGAGGCAGAATGGGACACCCTGTCAGTGAAATGAGAACTTTGAGGTGCCTGGGGTAGGTTTGAGAGTACAGGATATTTGCATTAAAAGAGGAGCAATATTTCAGTGCAGAGACAGCTGAGATCTCCTGAGGTGACAGCAGGAGGATGAGAACAGAGAGGCAGAGGGAGATTCATTGAGGTAAGAGAAAAGACAGAGAAGAGGTGTGAGATCCCTTTTCTCTCCCTTCCCATTTCCTTTACAAATCCAAGAGCATCTTGAAGAAACACTTGCAAAATCACACGGAGAAGCAGATTTTTCTCAGCCCTTTTCCAATATTCACTCACATGTTTCCTCACATGATCCTGATAAGGCTCTTGAGGTTTTCCTGGGGAAGGGAAGAAAAAGAGGGATGTCTATGGAAAGAGGCAGGACTTACCCAGGAGCTGTCCCAGGAAGACGGGCAGGATGAGATGGGCGAGGTGCATGCCGAGACCAAGCTGCGTGTTTGCTGAGTGAGGCAGAGGCAGCAAGCACGGCCCAGCGCCGAGAGAACAGAGCTGCCGGAAACGACTGTCGGGGGCAGCAGCGGGAGCAGCAGCAGCAGCGGGAGCAGGCAGAGAAATGACCTGTCCTCGCAGGGCCTGAAATGCTCCTTGTGGCTTTCTGCCTCCTCCAGCAGCAGCCCCCGTGGCTCCCTCAGCCATGGGCATTGTGAGCATTCCGTGCCTCTGGGCCTCAGCCATGGCAAGGGGCTGTTCCCGCTCAGCTCGCAGTGGAGTCCTCCCCTCCCCAGCTGCAATGGCCAGCTCTGCTGCACACCCAGGGCTGGGCACCGGGGACCTCAGGGGCTTCTTCCCTGCTGAGGTTTCTCATCTTTTCGAGGTATCCTCACGTCTGTGGGGTCATTGCTATTTCCTCTAGGAACACAAGACTCTTCTATGTCTGTTGCTTCTCTCCTGCTCTTCTTCTTTTGCCTGGGATGAATGACACTCTCGCAGGTCCCTCACTTCCACCCCTTTCTCTGAGTCAACTCCAGAGTGATCCTATCCTGGTCATTTTGTTTTCCACTTAAATGGCTTTTTCACAGAAATCTTTCTGGAATTGCATGAATAATGATATAGGTAACTATAATGGTTGTAACAGGAACATTGTCATGCAGGTGTTTCACCTCTCCCCATGGTTTAGAAGGAGGTTTCTAGAGAAAACCAGCGTCCTGAAGCTGTCACAGGCCTTCCAGGTGGAAGATCAGGATCAACTTACCCTGTCCCAATCTCCTTCGATGGCTCTGCCTTTTTTGACTCCAGAGCATGGATAAGATGATAAGACATGTACAGGGAAATGAGGATTCCACACTTGTGCTCAGTAGAGAAATCTGCAACCCTCCTTGCTGAGCCCAGGGACACATCACTGCACTCTCTTCTTTCCTGTGGCTTGTGTGTCCTCTCCCATCATCCCTAAACCTCTGTCTGCCTTGGCTGCACCTGCATCCATCTCTGTCTCTTCCTTCACAGCTTCTTCAGCACATCTGACTCCCTTCTCTCTTCATCCTCCCAGGAACTCCTAGAAGATTCAAATATCTCACTTTTACTTCTTCTTTGAAGGTTCAGTCATTCCTCTCATCCTCTCCTCCTGTCTCAGATTATGGAATCACATCATTGTTTTGTTTTCAAGGGACCTCTCCTGTGATCATGTGTCCTACACCCCTGCTCAGACAGGCTCACACAGTGCTGGTTCTCCAGGCCATGTTGGGATGGCTTTTGGAGAATTCCAAGCCTGGAGATTCCACAACCACACAAGCATTCCTTGGTGAGTGCTCTGTAATCTCATAACTCTCCCTCAAACATCCATTTTCCTGATGTTCTTCTTGTCACCGACAAAACTAAGGCAGAGCCAATTCACAGCAGTTTCCCAATGGCCCATCAATTAGCAGCTGGAGAGCTCTGAGCTTCCTCCTTCTCTCCCTTATCACCTACTGCCCCATTGGTGTCCTTGTGTGCTTTGTTTATCACTTCCCTTTTTCATTATTCTTCCTTTGGAAATGAAAATGGACCTGATGTGAACCTTAGAAAATCAGGATCTCATTTCACTTGCCATGACTGTGGCCTCTGCTCAACTTGCTCAGGTGAGTTGATTTCCTGAACATGCTGAAATGCTCTTGTCTCTAAAGGAAATGAGGTCTCTAGAGCAAGTGAATGGGGAGTAGCCTCATGTGGAGCTCAGTCTTTCAAGTGTTTCTCTCCAACATTTGCAGCATTGCTAAATCCTGGCATGTGTTTTTCAGGGTGCCTGAGAGGTTCCTAATGAGAAGGGAAAGGGACCCCAATAACTTTCAGATGGAAGGTGGGTGGGACAGAGCCCTCTGAGGATTCAAAAAGCTCTTGTACTGAAACGGATTTAATCTTTTCCCTCCAGAATGTTCTACTGTTTCAGGAAGATGCTGAATTCACATCCCAGGGTGTTTGTGAACACCTGGGGATGAGGAGAAAATGTAGAGCAGTGAATTCCAATCTCGGGTAGGATTGAAAGTACACCAGCATTACACATCAACCTAATAACAGTATTTTTCAGGCACCTTGTAGTATGGAACACGGACATTTGTGCAGGGACAGAGATGGAGATTCCTTTGCCACCTCAGAAAGCCTCGCTGAAAATCCCTCTCATGCTCTGACTTAATGAGATGACAGCGCTCCATGAATTGGCCCCTGTGTGCCTGTCCGTGCAGCGCTTTGGCAGCTCCCAGCGCAGGTGCTCCCAAGGAGCAGCTCTTTGCTTGGCAGAGCCGGCTGAGAGCAGCAGCAGCAGCAGCAGCGGCGGGCGGAGGGCGGGAGGCGATGGCAGAGGCGCAGGGCGCAGCAGTTGGGTGTCCGGCAGAGGCGGGCTCGGGAGCGAGGCGGTGTCGGGCGGTGCGCGGCGAGTGTGTAAGCGCAGGGGGCGGGCTGGCAGGCGTGTGTGCGGCGGCCGTGCGGGGCTGTGCGGTGTCGGTGCGGGCGGGCTCGGGGCAGAGGAAGGAGCTGCGGAGCCGCGCGGGGCCCGGCGGGCGGAGCGGCAGCGCCCCCTGCTGGCCGCGGCCGGCGCTGTGCCCCCGGCCCCGCCCGGCCCCGCCCGCGGCGGTTCGTGCCCGGCCGCAGCCCCGGCTCCTCTGCCCGTGGGCCCAGCGCGCAGTAATACACGGCCGCGTCCCCGCGCCACGGCCGCCTGAGAGTCAGCGAGCTCGAGCGACGGTCTGCCGAAACCTGCAGACGACCCGCACCCTTTGGCAGCTCCTGGACCCGCTAGTAATGAGTGCGAGGAATTGGGGTTCTCGGCCCGGGAGCTGACGGTACCAGTAGATCAACTCGTTGGTCTGGATTTTGGGATGTGAGCAGTTGATGTTGATGCTGCTGCCCTCGGTCGTCTCCAGTGACGATTCCTGCTGTACCTGGGCTCTGGCCACAGACACTGTACAGGAGAAAAGAACAATCACTTTCCATCAGCAGCAAATGTCGTGCACGCAGAGGAGGGAGAGGGCAGAGGAAGAGAGATCAAACGTAAGTGGGATATGTTCTGAGAATTGAGCATGGTGAGATTCCTCAGAGTGTGCCATCTTAGAGAATAGATGTTGGATATTTTTGAGGCGATTTCAGCCGCTCAAAGGGAATTGGAAATGAGAAAAAGGGATTGGTTGAAATGGATGGATGGATGGATGAATCAATTCATGAATGAAGAGTAAAAAAAACGAGTAGTAAAACAGACAACTTGGGAGGAATTTGATTCTTTGAGGAGAAAAGGGATGAGGGCAGTGGGTATAAGAGAAGGGAGGAGCAGCAGGAGTTGCTTCGACGGATCCCGAGCCCAGTGCTGACGCAGAAAGACCCAGACATAGCCCCAGCTCCGGCCACGGCCCCTTGGCCGCCACCCCCGCGCACCGAGCAGCACCGCGGCCAGCGCCGCCAGCCCCGCGCCCCGAGCCCGCCGCATCCCGCCGCTCCGCCGGCCGAGCATCGCTGTCCCCTCAGCCCCGGCTCTCTGCTGCGCCCGGGCCGCCTCCTCTCCTCTGCTCTCCCCTCTGCCGCCACCGGCTCCGCCCCGGGGCTGAGCCCTGCGCCGCTGCCGCTCGGGCTCTCGCCGGCTCCTGGCTGGATGCGGGGAAGAGGCGAGAGCGATGGGAGCGGGGCAGCGACGGGAGCTGAGGCCCGTGGGGACAGCGGGGCCGAGGGCGCTGCCCGGGAGCCCTTTGTCCATGTTCTCCATGGGCAGGACACGTTCTGAAGCTGCTGGTGAAGAAGTGCAGCCCATAGAAAGGAGCTGTGTTGGAGAGATTCTCACAGGATTGCCTCCCATGGGAGGGACAATAGGCTGGAGCAGAGAAAGGGCATGAGGAGCACGAGGTGTTATAAACTCAAGGAATCCCCAATTTCCTGTCTCCCTTTGAGGGGTCTAGGCAGAAATTCAGGAGTGAAATTCTGCCTGGGAGGAGAGGAAGGGAGTGGAGAAAGTGCTTTTGGGTTTGCTCCTATTTCTCCTTATCCACTTACAATTTGTATAAGAATAATTCCCAGAAGTCTACTCAATTGTCCTGTGACAGTAACAGATGAGGGACGTTCCCGTCTTTATCAAAACCCATCATCCTTTGATAGCAATTTCTCTGCTCTCCTGTTGATAGAGGGGAAGTGATAGAGGAGCTTGGGGGCCATCTGACCCTCTGCCAAGGCCAACCCAGCCCCAACAGGCCAAGCTCAGGCTGGACCAGCATTGCAGAGGAAATGGTCAACAATGTTTTTGGTGCAGAAAGGACATTTTGGCAGCAGTGACACCTGGGAGGAGATGTCCCCAGAACCCAGTGCCCATGTCAACAGCACTGGCTGGCAGTTGGCTCCCTTTGTCACAAGAAGTGCTTTTCATCAAGCAGTTTGCAGACAGTGCCATAATGCCAGAAGGACATGGCTGAGAGGATCAGGAACCCGGTCATAGGCAGGAAGAAGTGGGAGAATGAAATCAGGAAATGCAAATGGTAGTGCTGGTGACAAGGAATGACTCCAGCACCTGGGGGTGACACAGCAGTGTTGCTAAATTTCTTAGGGAAAGAAAACATGATTTATATATAGATATTGAACGACCTTGACTGAGGACTAACCTGAGGCCTTAGGCCTGTGACACAAGAGAAAATTCTCAGTTAGCTGTGGCACAGCTAGAATTAGATATTAAGGTGTTTTGGAAAGAGAATAGGGTGTTGATGGACAATGAATAGAATTGTTAATATGAAGGTGGTAGCCACCTTAAGAGTAAACCAAACAATGTGTGTTTGCATTTTTTCCTCTGCTGTCTGCCAATGAAAAAGTTGTTACGTGTATAAACAATGTAGAATAGTATATAAGTTGCTGCACTGCACGTAATAGACGGACTTCATAGAATAAACCACAGTGGTCGTATCTATGTCTGTCTCAGTCCAACCCTCTCTTATTACTGGTATCCCTGGCTTCACAGCAGATCTCCAAGAAGGAAAGCCCAGAAGGGAATAATGTGTCAGGATCTTCAGGGGCAGCTCAGTGCTCAAGGTGACCAGGATTAGGCGATTCCCACCACACTTAGGAGTCTCATGGAGAAATAAAAACAACAGCTCCATGTGCCACGCAGTGACCTCACCCTGTTTGGCTGATTTTGTGTTTCCTTTGGCAGAATGGAGTGCCCTGGCTGGAGCAGCTTTTAGAGTCTAGAAGGAATCAGTTCCCCAGGCAGAAGCAGGAAGCAAAAGTGGTCTGGGCTAAGTTCTTTGTGTCTGTTGGTGTCAGAAGAATAAAGTCAACCATCGGTGCAGAGCAAGGGAACCACTTGACCCCAGACAAAATTGTGGCCCTGGCAGGGCTGGGGAGCACATGGTAGAAGAAAGAAAAGAGAACTTGGCTGAGCTCTGACAAGCATTTCCAGTTTGGTGGAATGGACCTTTGCTGGGTAAGGGCTGACTCTTGCCTGTGGACACTCATTCCATATCTGGTAACTCCTGTTTGCCTTGGTTTTTAATTTCCCAATTCCCAATGGCCAAATTTACATGCTCAAGGAGTTGCATGAACAGAGAGATGCATTTTGGTGTTTTTTTTTTTTTTTTTTTTTTTTTTTTTTTTTTTTTTTTTTTTTTTTTTTTAAAGAGTAGCAGCAGTTTAATTCATTAAAAGAAAACAGAGTTCACAAAATTCAATCGTAAATGCAAGAGTAGTTGAACAGGATTTGGTGGCAAGGTACACGTGTTCATTCCCTGCAGAGATCACAGATAAAACTGTCAGGGAGATCCATCAAGTCCCAAGGACCAGAATGAACAGCCTTCCACTCTGATCACCTTCCCAGTGCCTTCCAAGTTTAGATGTCACTACATCCAGATGTAGGCTTAGAATATGTGGAAAGTTTATGTTGAAAGAGTATTATCTGCAGAATGACTCCTATATATGATGTACCTGAAATTTCAGTGGAGCATGAAGTTGCTGGCTCCTCAAATGAACAACACTGAGCTTTCACTTGGCCTTCACAAAAGGAAAAAAGAGCTCAGCAGCTTTGGGAAGAGAGGGACAGAGGGAAGAGGAGAACGAGCAAGATATGGGCTGGGTGGCAATAGGTGCCCTCACTGATGTATGTTTGAGACAACACTGGCAGGCCTTTGTACACAGGCCTGAGGATGCCACATTCTCTGGAACGCACTAAAGCCTCTCTGAAGGAACAAGTGATGGCTTGGGAATGACCCTGCTGCCCTCTCTGCCTCACTCAGACCTTGTCAGTGTGCTCATGTAGCCGTGGCCGGGCGGGGCTGTTTGCTGCCGTCAGGAGCTCGGCTGCACGGAGCCCGCCCTGAGAAAAGGGGCTGAGCCCTGTCGGTGACTCCAAGTTGCAGCTGCCAGTACCGGCGCTGGTGTCCGTGTCTGCCTCGGTGTTGGTGTCAGTGTCACTTCTGCTGTCAATGCCGGTGCTCGTTCCGGTGTCGGATCCGCTGTTGGTGTCAGTGGTGATTCAGGTTTTGGTGTGGGTGCTGGTTCCATTGTCGGTGTCGGTTCCGGTCCCGGGGTCGGTTCCGGTGTCGGTGCCGGTGTCGGAGGCGCCCCCCCAGCCCGGGACGAGCGGGACTCGGCGGCCCCGGCGGGCGGAGCGGCAGCGCCCCCTGCTGGCCGCGGCCGGCGCTGTGCCCCCGGCCCCGCCCGGCCCCGCCCGCGGCGGTTCGTGCCCGGCCGCAGCCCCGGCTCCTCTGCCCGTGGGCCCAGCGCGCAGTAATACACGGCCGCGTCCCCGCGCCACGGCCGCCTGAGAGTCAGCGAGCTCCAACGCCGATCTGCCGACACCGTCAGACGCCCTTCGGGGGCTCGCACGTCCTTGGACCCTGAAGCTGTGAGCGCCAGAAATTCGGGCCCTCGGCCCGGCAGCTGGCGGTAGAAATGGATGTATTCGCCGATCCGGATATTGGGGTGTGAGCAGTTGATGCTGATACTGGTGCCCTCGGTGGTTTCCAGTCTCGGCTCCGGCTGTACCTGGGCTCTGCCTGAAGCCACTGCCAGGGAGACAAAGAGAACCAACCTCAGCACCCACTTCCTACCCAGTCCTGTGTGTCAGTTCCCAGAACGAAGCCCGCAGGAGCAGTCAGCAGCACAGAGAGAGGATGAGGAATGCAGTTCCCAGAGGATGTCAAGATGTGCAGGAACGGAAATGTCCTTTAATCGTTTGTGTAGAAACGAATGTGTGAATGACAGAAGGAATGGAGGAGTCACTGCAGAATGAGGGGATGTGAGAGAAAACAGAAAAAGGGAAAAAGAAAACTAAGAAGGGGGTAAGACCGACTTGGCAAGTTGTAACGAAGTAAAGCTTGTGAAGGGTTGGGCAAAGAATAGAACGGGCAGAATTCTACGGGAATATGGGATGGAGAAGAGGGAGGGATGAACGGGAGAACAGTTCTCGGCAAGAGGTCAGTGCAGAAGCCGGGCAGGACGGAGCCTCCAGGGACGTGCGGGATGAGGCCAGTCCCAGGCGCGGCCCCTTGGCCGCCACCCCCGCGCACCGAGCAGCACCGCGGCCAGCGCCGCCAGCCCCGCGCCCCGAGCCCGCCGCATCCCGCCGCTCCGCCGGCCGAGCATCGCTGTCCCCTCAGCCCCGGCTCTCTGCTGCGCCCGGGCCGCCTCCTCTCCGCCGCCGCCAGCTCCGCCCCGCCCGCCCTCAGCCCCCGCCTCTCACAGCACCCGCACAACCAGCCAAACAACAAGTCTGGCATGGCCAGGGACAAGAGACAGCCGTGTCCCATCCCACACACCACCGACATCCCATCGGAGACAGATCCACCCTGCACACACCTGGAGCGGGCAGGTGCTGTCCCCACTCAGCTGCACTCAGGCTCCTGCTGAGCCTGGGAAGAAGCTGCTGCTCTGTGCTGCTCAGGGCCAGAGCAGTGCTCAGTGTCCCTGCCATAGTCAGGAAATTCCCTCCCGATGAGGGACACGCACGGACAGACACAGGTTGGTGCACACCAGTGTGGGGTCATACAGAAATTTGTGCTTCTCATGAGTCCCTGCAAACGGGGCTGCTCCAAGAGCACGAGGCAGGAACACACCAAGGAGCATCATCAGCTGGTGACTTTGCTAAGGACACACGGTGCCACAAGCAGCAGGGCAGGAGCCTTGTGTGAAAAGACAAGGGCCCAATAAAGCAGAGAGCAAAGTTCTTGTTGTTCATGAAATGCACGAGTCAAACGAGACCAGCATCCCTTCCTGAGGGCAATAATAGCAGGGCAGGCACAGCCATGGGCAGACCACCAGAACTGAACATTGGCATCAGCTGGGGGCAGAGGGACAGACAAGGCCAGGGGACGTCATCCAGCACAACAGACCATGAGGGACCTATTGAGGACGGCTGGAGCTTCTTCCTGAGAATGATAAAATCAGAGGCACCCTGGCTGACCCCAGGGGCTCTGTGATGTGACCCCACATCACTCTCCTGTTGTGGATCCATCCAGCGCTGCAGCTGAGCCTTCTGCCTTCACTGCTGCTTCCCTGCCCAGTATATCCTGGCACCTTTCATCCCAGTGCTCTGAAGAACCCTTCTTTTTGCAATGGGCACTGCCCAAACCTGGAAATGAAAAGGCATCAGTGCAGGAAATGAAAGCACAACCCCCAGCATTTGCTGTGCTGGTTTACACTCAGATGAGCTTGAGAGGACATTGTTCCCTCTACAAAGGGCCTGTGGAAATGAAGGGCAGGTAAGAAAGGCAGCCCAGATCTTTGGGGTCTTATCAGTTTCTCTTGCCTATTTTTATGACCTACAACATGAAAGAAAATCTTTGGAAAAATCAAGGTAGAATCAAAATAGATCAATTTATAGAGAGACCATAGAAGCCAAAGTGTAGGGGAGACCTCCAATTGATTCCCAACATTCTGAGTAGAGCTCATGGCTTTCTCAACACCTGATGTAGCTTTGGTGTGGCTCAGTGGAAACTTGGTCTCAGACTGAGACTCTAGTTTATGTCTGAAGGAATTAACTGCAAGGATTTCATTAGTATTGAACTGTCATGAACTCTTGCAATGATCTGTTGCTAAGAAAGAGTCTCTCCCTACTGGGAAAGAAAAGGGTCTCTCAGTCTCAGATAAGAAATTTCAGACCTGGAGAGGTGTGTGTGAGTCGGCACAGGCAGACAGACAGAACAATCATCAACACACAGCCAGAATGAAAAATGTGTTTCCTTTCCCTCACATCCAATCCCTGAAGCCACCTTTGGGCAGAATGGCACAAGCAGAGATTCAGGCACAGTGAAACTCGGTGTGTGCTAAAGGATCACCATCAGCTCTTGCCACTGCTTTATCAAGGGCTCTTTCCAGATGCAAGGTCACTTGATGAATTACAATCCTCCTCACCACTGCCCCACTTTGAACCTGTTCCTCCCATGACCACAACACTCAGGGACAGACACAGAGCAGGGAAGGGCTCTGGTGTGGGTGAGTGGGCTCAAGATGGGCATCTCCCACTCCCAGCAAACTCTCATCAGTCTTTTCCCAGCCACACTGGAGCCTTGCAAACACCAGTTGCAGACCTTGGCTCTGCCAAGTCCAACACCTGTGCAGTGGCTCTGGACAGTGCAAGCAGCCTCTCTTTGGCTGCCTTGAGGCTTCTCAATGAACTCGAGAGGACTGCAGGTGTGGATGTGTGGATGTCTGTGTTTGTGTGCTACCTAAGGCAGCTGTTTGTTCTGTCTTGAGTGTTGTTTTGGATGAAATCCCACACTTGTGAGAGAAAAGCAGCAACAAATTTGATTGATGTAAAGTGGTGAGTGAGCCAAGTTCATAAGATGGTGGTTTACCTGGAATTGAGAGGAAATGACAATGGATTATTTACAGGGTCAAATGACACTGGATTATTTACAGGGTCTGCTAAAGCTGTCAGGGAGACTGCCACTGGGTCACGAAGTTCAGAACAGACGCCCTTGCATTCCAAACTCCTTCTCCTATGGGCAGTTTATGTGCAGCTGGACCCTGACTTTGTCCCAGACTTGGTCAATGCTTTAAGTCTAAACAATTCCATGTGCACCACCCATCGTTTCTATCCCTTGGCTAAGATTGCAAAGTTTCAGTGATCTTCTTCCCAGCTGACACACCAAGTGTAAGATGCAATGAAGATTCCTCAGCCTTGCAGAGTGACCTTGAGTGTTGTCCCTGCTAAAGGGAAGTCCCTGGTGTGCAAGGCAGTAACCTGCAGGAGAGCTGAGTGAGATGTGATCAGTGCACTTTATCTGGAATAAGATGATTGAGTGGGAGCTGCAGCCCGGGTGTATTTCAATTGGCAGAGGTTGGAACAGCCGTCAGCAGGTGAGCAAGAAGTGTGGCTGTCAGCTGTGGTGTTGTTCTGTGTGTGCCCAGAGGGCAGGTTAAGGCAGATTGAGCAGTCCCATCCCTGGTGGGGATTGCGGGAAAGGAAAGGGAAAGGGAAGGGGAAAGAGCATTTTCTAATAGTAACTTTGATTAGAGTGGTCTTGCAGCATAGTTTTCTGAAACCTGGATCAGTACAAAGTCTTCTCTTAATCCTCACAGGGCTTTCTTTAAAGCCCTGTCCCCATCTCATTCCTCCTTCTCTGGACGTATTTTGCCACCTTTATGTCTTCCCATAATAGTGGGGATCAGATCTACACCCAAGAACTGGCCACAGCAAGACTGAATCTATCAGGATCAGGTCATTTGTTTTCCCAGTGCTGTGTGCTCTGGGAAACAACACTGGGCTGTCTCTTGGCCTTCACAACAGACAAAAAGATCCCAGGAGCTTTGGGAAGAGAAGGACAGAGGCAAGAGAAGAACCAGCCTGATATGGGCTGGGTGGGAATGTGTGCCCTCATGTCACTGTTCGGGACACGAAAGAACTACACCCTCACTGTCAGGTGGAGGTGAGGAAAAAGAAGGGAAGTTTATTATGATTTGGGGTTCAAATAGGATTTGGAATTCGATTAAGAATTGGGAGATGAGAGGAACACCTCTCTGACTCTAGTGGTCAAACCAGCAGTCTATCACAGAGAGGAATGCATAAACAATCTACTTTGGTTTATGGTACATGCATGAGAGGAATGTAAACAAGGTGAGAAGGCTGAAAATCAGAGCCACACCCTCACTGATGTGATTTCGAGGCAACACTTGCAGGCCTTTGTAGACTGGCCTGAGAATGCCACAGTCCCCGGACTGCACCGAGGTCTTTGTGATTGGACAAGTGATGGCTTGGGAAAGAGGGCACTGCACTCCCTGCCTCACACAGACCTTGTCAGTGTGCTCATGTAGCTGTGGCCGGGCGAAGCTGTTTGCTGCCGTCAGGAGCTCGGCTGCACGGAACCCGCCCTGAGAAGAGGGGCTGAGCACTGTCGGTGACTCCAAGGTGGAGCTGCAGGTACCGGTGCTGGTGCAAGTTCTGGTGTCAGCGTTTGTAACCCTGCCGGTGTCGGTGTCAATGGTGTCAAAGCCGGTGCCGGGTCCGGTGTCGGATGCGATGACTGTGTCAGTGGCGATTCTGGTGTTGCTGTTGGTGCCTGTATTGGTACTGGTGCTGGTTCCATTGTCGGTGTCGGCCTTCGTCCCAGTCCCGGATGCGGCGTAGGTGCTGGTTTTGAGGTCGGTGCCGGTGTCGGTGCCGGTGTCGGAGGCGCCCCCCCAGCCCGGGACGAGCGGGGCTCGGCGGCCCCGGCGGGCGGAGCGGCAGCGCCCCCTGCTGGCCGCGGCCGGCGCTGTGCCCCCGGCCCCGCCCGGCCCCGCCCGCGGCGGTTCGTGCCCGGCCGCAGCCCCGGCTCCTCTGCCCGTGGGCCCAGCGCGCAGTAATACACGGCCGCGTCCCCGCGCCACGGCCGCTCCAGACACAGCGAGCTGCTCCGCCCGTCCTCCGACACCGACAGCTGTCCTGCAATGGCCGGCACCGCCTTGGACCCTCTAGCAGTGGATGCAAGGAATTCCGGTCCTCGGCCCGGGAGCAGACGGTAGAAATGGATGAAATCTCCCAACAATTTCGTGGGATGAGAGCAGCTGATATTGATGCCGGTGCCCTCGGTGGTCTCCAGAAATGGCTCCTGCTGTACCTGAGCTCTGACCGCAACCACTGCCAGGGAGAGAAAAACAAATAACATCAGCACCTACATTCTTCCCAGCCCTGCGTGCCAATGCCCCGAACAAAGCCCGCAATTCCTTAAGGAATGCACAGAGATGATGAGAAATGCAGTTCCCAGGGGATGTCAAGATGTGCAGCAGTGGAAGTGTCCATTAGTCGTTTGTGGAGAGTGGAATGGTAAATGAAAGGAGGAACGGTGTAGTCACTGCAGAACGAGAGAAGGTGAGAGAAAGCAGAAAAAGACAAAAACAAAAGTAAGAAGGGGACAAGACTGATTTCGTGAGTTATAAGAAGGAATGCTGGTTCAGGACAAGGCATAGAATACAACTCCGTGATTCCGGCGGGAATATGGGATGGAGAAGAGGGAGGGATGAACGGGAGAACAGTTCTCGGCAAGAGGTCAGTGCAGAAGCCGGGCAGGACGGAGGCTCCAGGGACGTGCGGGATGAGGCCAGTCCCAGGCACGGCCCCTTGGCCGCCACCCCCGCGCACCGAGCAGCACCGCGGCCAGCGCCGCCAGCCCCGCGCCCCGAGCCCGCCGCATCCCGCCGCTCCGCCGGCCGAGCATCGCTGTCCCCTCAGCCCCGGCTCTCTGCTGCGCCCGGGCCGCCTCCTCTCCGCCGCCGCCAGCTCCGCCCCGCCCGCCCTCAGCCCCCGCCTCTCACAGCACCCGCACAACGAGCCACACAACAATTCTGGCATGGCCAGGGACAAGAGACAGCCGTGTCCCATCCCACACAACACCGACATCCCTTCGGAGACAGATCCACCCTGCACACACCTGGAGCGGGCAGGTGCTGTCCCCACTCAGCTGCACTCAGGCTCCTGCTGAGCCCGGGAAGAAGCTGCTGCTCTGTGCTGCTCAGGGCCAGAGCAGTGCTCAGTGTCCCTGCCATAGTCAGGAAATTCCCTCCCGATGAGGGACACACACGGACAGACACAGGTTGGTGCACACCAGTGTGGAGCCCTGCACAAATCTGTGCTTCACCTGTGTCCGTGCAAACGGGGCTGCTGCAAGAGCTGCCAAGGCAGGAACACAGAACCAGCCCTGGGCTCTGCTGGGGACATGTGGGGCCAAAAGCAGCAGGGCTGGAGTGTGGAAGGACAAGGCCCCAGCCAAACACAGCAAAAGTTTTCTCTACTGAGAAACTGCACAATGCAGAAATGAGTCAAAATATTTCATAATACTTTCCCAAGGGAAGTGTCAGGATGGATGTAATCAAAACCATCAGACCATTGTACACACATGTGATGCAACTTCTGGTGAGCACAGGGCTGAGCCCAGCGTCCCTTCCCCAACCTCAGCCTGGCACAGACACATCCCCTCCCTGCCCTGGGTTGTTGCACAGCCCAGGAAGCTCCCTGCACCAGGGTGTCTTGCACAGCACACAGGTACAAGGCACTGTCAGAGAGCTCCACTTCCTGCACCTTCAGGACACTGGATTTCCCCGTGGTGTTCAGGTGCGTGGTGATACGGCCGCTGTGCTTGGGGCCAGTCCCTGATTGATAGGAGAGCAGCTGTGGGGCTTGGCCTTTCCGCACCCGGTACCAGAGCAAGCCATTAAAACCACTGATGTGGTATTTGCAGGTGGTGTGGAAGGTGTGTCCCTGTTTCACCGTGACTGGTCCATCTTCCTGGGTGACCGGGATCTGCCCCGTTGTTCCTGGAAGAAAGAGAAGGTGAGCAGCTCCACAGGGAAGGACCATGGGAAGTAAAATGAAGTGGGTGGAAATCCTTGGTGGAGAAAGCTCCCTGCCTTGTAGCAGAGTCCTAAGAAATTTTGGGCTCCCTTCAGATCACTTTACATTGCATGAGCCAGAGAAGAATTTTGTGCTGTGTCCCTCTCGTGTTCCTTCTGCTTAAAGAACCAGGGAAAAGGCTGCCATGACTGAATTTTGTGTGCTGGAACCAGCACCCCTCCAGCCGCCCGAGGAGCCAGTCTAGGAATAGTAGAAAGGTTCATCCTGCTTCCCCATCCCTGTCACTTCTGAGGGCTCCTCCATCCCTGAATACACATAAACTGAACTTGGATATTGAGAGCCCTGGTTGTGTTGCAAGCCCCGAGAATCCTGGAAGCCATGACAGAGCTGTGTCAGCCTGGTGGCAGAATGGGACATTCTGTTAATATAATGAAATTTTTAAAAGTGAGGCCCCGGGGGAAGCTTTGACAAGATCTGGTAATTTACATAAAGTAGGAAAAATGTTGAACTGCAGAGAGAGCTGAGATCTCTTGGGGTGACAGCAGGAGGATGAGAAGAGACAGGCAGAGGGAGATGCATTGAAGGCAAGAGAAAAGACAGAGAAGAGGTGTGAGATTCCTTTTCTCTCCCTTCCCATTTCCTTTACAAATCCAAGAGCATCTTGAAGAAACACTTGCAAAATCACACGGAGAAGCAGATTTTTCTCAGCCCTTTTCCAATATTCACTGATGTTTCCTCACATGATCCTGATAAGGCTCTTGAGGTTTTCCTGGGGAAGGGAAGAAAAAGAGGGATGTCTATGGAAAGAGCCGGGACTTACCCAGGAGCTGTCCCAGGAAGACGGGCAGGATGAGATGGGCGAGGTGCATGCCGAGACCAAGCTGCGTGTTTGCTGAGTGAGGCAGAGGCAGCAAGCACGGCCCAGCGCCGAGAGAACAGAGCTGCCGGAAACGACTGTCGGGGGCAGCAGCGGGAGCAGCAGCAGCAGCGGGAGCAGGCAGAGAAATGACCTGTCCTCGCAGGGCCTGAAATGCTCCTTGTGGCTTTCTGCCTCCTCCAGCAGCAGCCCCCGTGGCTCCCTCAGCCATGGGCATTGTGAGCATTCCGTGCCTCTGGGCCTCAGCCATGGCAAGGGGCTGTTCCCGCTCAGCTCGCACTGCAGTCCTCCCCTCCCCAGCTGCAATGGCCAGCTCTGCTGCACACCCAGGGCTGGGCATCGGGGAACTCAGGGGCTTCTTCCCTGCTGAGGTTACTTTTCTTTTCGAAGTGTCTTTAGCTTTGTGGGGCCACAGTTATTTCCTCTGGAATAGGAGACATCGGCTGCTTCTCCTCTGCCCTTGTTCATCTCCCTGGGATGAACACCTCTCTCCAAGGTTCCTCACTCTAACCCCCTTATCTGTATCAGTTCCAGAGTGATCCCATCCTGGTCACTTTGTTTTCCACTTAAATGGCTTTGTCACAAAAATCTTTCTGGATTTACATGAATAATGATGCACTTAATGATAATCGTTGTAATAAGAGCATTCTCATGCAAGTGTTGCACTTCCCATTGGTTTAGAAGGATGTTTCTAGAGAAGTGGAGGGTTCTGAGGCTGTCACAGATTTTCCAGGTAAAGGACCAGGATCAAGTTTACCATGCCCTGGGCTCCTTCAATGGTTGTGCCTTCTCAGGCTTCAGAGTAGGATTCTGCACTTGTGCAGAGCAGAAAAACCTGCAACCCTCCTTGCTGAGCCCAGGGCCACACCACTGCACTCTCTCCTTTCCTGTGGCTTGTGTGTCCTCTCCCATCATCCCTAACCCTCTGTCTGCCTTGGCGGCACCTGGATCCATCTCTGTCTCTGCCTTCGCAGCTTCTTCAGCACATCTGACTCCCTTCTCTCTTCATCCTCCCAGGAACCTCTGGAAGATTCAAAACTCTCACTTTCACTTCGCCTTTGAAGTTTTGATCATTCCTCTCCTCCTGTCTCAGATTATGGAATCACATCATGGTTTCCTTTGCAAGGGACCTCTTCTGGGATCATGTGTCCTACACCCCTGCTCAGACAGGCTCACACAGTGCTGGTTCTCCAGGCCATGTTGGGATGGCTTTTGGAGGACTCCAAGGCTGGAGACTCCACAACCTCACAGGCATTTTTTGGTGAGCGTTCACTAATCCCACAAAACACCCTCAAACCTCCATTATGCTCATGTTCCTCTTGTCACTTCTTGTCACTGACAAAACTCAGCCACATTGGTGTAATTGTGTGCATTGCTGATTACTTTTCCTGGTTCTTTGTTTGAAAAAGGAAAGTGAACCTGATGTGGGCCTTAGAGAACCAGACATTATCAACTTTCACATGCCCTGACAGTGGCCTCTGCTCAACTTGTTAAGCCCAAGTAGCTCCTTAAAATGCTGAAAGGCTCCAGGCGGGCCTGGCCAGTGACTGTCTGCCTTGACTGTAGGTTCTGAAGGTCCTGGTAGAGTTGTCTCTAGAGGGGCTGTGAGTTGGTGTCAGGAGTCCTGGTTCTCAGGGCTGTGTGTGCATGATTGTGCTCACATTTGTGTTCCTCTGCATGTTCTCCTGTCTGCATTCCCACACACGTGCGTGCCTGGATTTGCAAGGGCCAGGAGGAGGTTGTTCCACAGCAGGAGACTCATCCCTGGGCAATCAGGTCTCAGCTGGGCTGTTATCAGCAGCCCAAGTCAAGTGCTTTCTCATCCTGGTGAGAAGAGCTGCCTCTCAGCCCCGGGTTCATGCCAAAAGGGCCTGAGACACCTGGAAGTTCATGTAGGAGCACCAAGGAGGAGACCAAGCAGGGAATAGGAGGCTGCAGGAGGCTTTCCTGCCTTTTCCTTATCCTGGTGATGCCCAGCAGCCCAACCAGCCCCCAGTATGAGAAGAGTTTCTATGGTGAACTTCTCCACCATCCAGTGCCTGCACCCCCTCTCTGTGGGCTGGAGACAGGCCCTTTGCAGCTCCTGATGTGCCCCTTGTCCTCACAAGTGTCTGAAAGGAAGCAGAACCAGTAACAGACAAAAGCATCAAGATCCAGGTGTCTGACTGTCTTTCCCCACAGAGGTTTCCTCTCCCTTCTCCTCATACAAGCCATGAAGCCCTTCAAGGGAAACATGTCTGGGAACAGCAACTCTTGCAAATATCCACACCCAGAGTCAGACACACTACTTATCTTTGCGAGCAGGAACCTGTTTAGTGTAAGCACCTCGCTCGAGATTGGGGTTTGATGACTGACCATTTGTCTGGAGATGACAGGTCCCAGAAGGGTGAGGTGATTATCTTATAAACCCAGAAAATTTTCTGCCCTATGGAATGCATTGAACAGTTGCCGTGAAAGAGGTGGGATGCTTTGGGTAGGGAGCAGGGAGAGGGAAAGGGAATGATGGAGGCTGGAGGAGGCATGGTCAGGAAACTGCTGGAGTCAGTGACGGTGTCGGTACCAGTGCTGGTGTTAGTTCTGGTGTCGGTGCCGGTGTCGGTTCCGGTGTCGGAGGCGCCCCCCCAGCCCGGGACGAGCGGGGCTCGGCGGCCCCGGCGGGCGGAGCGGCAGCGCCCCCTGCTGGCCGCGGCCGGCGCTGTGCCCCCGGCCCCGCCCGGCCCCGCCCGCGGCGGTTCGTGCCCGGCCGCAGCCCCGGCTCCTCTGCCCGTGGGCCCAGCGCGCAGTAATACACGGCCGCGTCCCCGCGCCACGGCCGCTCCACACACAGCGAGCTCGAACGACGGTCTGCCGACACCGTCAGACGACCCGCACCCTTCGGCAGCTCCTTGGATCCTCTGAGTGTGCCCACGAGGAATTCGGGTCCTCGGCCCGGGAGCTGACGGTACCAGTAGATCCAATCTGTGGTCAGGATTTTTGGATGTGAGCAGCTGATGTTGATGCTGCTGCCCTCGGTGGTCTCCAGTGACGCCTCCTGCTGTACCTGGGCTCTGGCCACAGTCGCTGCCAAGGAGAAAAGAACAATCACTTTCCATCAGCAGCAAATGTCGTACACGTGGAGAGGGGAGAGGGCAGAGGAGGACAGAGCACAGGTAGCTGCGATATGTTCTGAGAAAAAAGCATGTAGAGACTATTTCTCCGAGGGTGATTTCTTGGAATTACAACTGTGGAATATTTTGGAAAAGGATCAGACTGCAGATGGGGAGACTGGAATGAGGAAAAGAGATTGGCTGAAATGAATGGATGGGCAGATGATTGAAGGAATGAATGACTAAAAAAACGGAGTAGTAGAGCATAAAAGCTGGGAGAGAACGGATTCGTTGAGGAGAGGAGAGGAGAGGAGAGGAGAGGAGAGGAGAGGAGAGGAGAGGAGAGGAGAGGAGAGGAGAGGAGAGGAGAGGAGAGGAGAGGAGAGGAGAGGAGAGGAGAGGAGGGTTGAGGGCAGTGGGTGAAAAGAAGCAAGGACGAGCGGGAGTGCCAGAGGCAAATCCCGAGCCCAATGCTTATCCCAGGCAGACCCAGAGACAGCCTCAGCCTCCGCCACCTCCACCGCCACCCCCGCGCACCGAGCAGCACCGCGGCCAGCGCCGCCAGCCCCGCGCCCCGAGCCCGCCGCATCCCGCCGCTCCGCCGGCCGAGCATCGCTGTCCCCTCAGCCCCGGCTCTCTGCTGCGCCCGGGCCGCCTCCTCTCCGCCGCCGCCAGCTCCGCCCCGGGGCTGAGCTCTGCACCGGCGCTGCTCGGCCTCTCGCCGGCTCCTGGCAGGGAACGGAGGGGAGGCGAGCGCGGTGGGAGCGGGGCGGCGGCGGGGCCTCTGCACCTCGGAGGCGGCGGGGCCGGGCTGGATGGCAGGGCTCGGGCTGGTATCGTGGAGCTCATGATTGACAGATCCCTGGATTTCCTTCATTCCCGGAATCTGCTGCCTCACATCCCCCCTTCGCTGTCAGGTGAGGACTCCTGAATTGTCCTTCAGGGCACTGAAAAGAAATCCACTCACACAGGGAACAGGAGCTGGGCATTAAGCCTCAGCCTTTCTCTGTGTCCACGAAACCAATCTGATGCAGCACAGGGGAGAGCACTGTCCTGAAGAGACCTGTCTGTGTGTCTGTGTGTCTGTGTGTGAGAGCTCTCCCAGCCATGTTGGGGCACTCTGAACATTTCAAATGGAGTTAAGATAAAAATCCAAACCTGGGTGAGACCATCCCTGTTGGGTGTGGCAATTGACAGGAGCAGAGTGGGATGTTCAGAGCAGATGGAAAAGGAGGGCTCAGGAAGCAGGGGCTGCATTTCAGTGCCTCTTCCCGAGACAAATCTCCTGCAGGCTGTTACATCATTGTTCAACTGCACTCGGGCTCCTTGTGAATCTGTGAAAATGCTGCTCTGTGATGCTCAGGGCAGAGCAGTGGAGAGTGTCTCCAGCGTGATCAGCCCATTTCACCTGTTGAGTAGCACAGCAGGACACACACACACACACACACACACACACACACACACACACACACACACAAAGGCTCGAGATTGTTGAGGTGGATTAATGCACCAATTTGTGCTCCCACATGGATTCCTGTGGACCTTGCCTGAACACCAGAGCACACAGACCAGGAATACGGGCAAGGACACAATCAGCTGCAGCAGAGCTGGAGACTTGTGGGGAAGGACAAGGAGTCAGGCAAGCCCATGGCACAGTTTGTGTACTCAGAACAGAGGGTCAGATGTCCAACGAGGCCCCAGTACTTTCTCAAAGGCAGTTTTGACAGGGCAGGATGGAAAACAGCAGCCCAATGCCGACATATGGGGAGGCAAAACCCAATGAGCATCAGGGTGAGCTGAGGAGGGGAGAAGGGAGGGTGGACATGTCAGTGTGTGGGAATAGATACGTGTTGGGATGTTCTTTGTGTGTGCACATCTCTGGACAGGAATGGTCCCGCAGATGTGTGTGCAAACACTTGGGGGCAGGAGCAGGAACAGGAGTGAGTGTGTGTGTTTGCACATCTGGGGGGACGTGCCAGGAGGAGAAGTGTCAGTGCTTGGGTCTGCTTTGGAAATGTGTGTGCACACAGCTCCTGATAAATGCAGAGCTGTGAGTTGCTCTCTGGGTGTGTGCAAGTGCCAGAGGGTGTGTTTGTGGCACGGTGAACTCGTGTATGTGCAGTGGGAGTTCTGCAATTACTTATTAAACTCTGGGTGCTGCTTTATTTCCAGAAAGGCTTCAGGGAAGCTCAGGAATGGGATGGAACTGAGGAGAAGCAACAGCAGTTAAAATGAGGGCAAAGAGGCACTGAGTGTGTCAGCCTTTTCCCTGCCATTTCTCAGCAGGTCCCCTTCCTCACCGAGCAATGGGCCAACATCTCCTGAGCCTTCCTTTGGCTGCCGATGGGCTCAGAAATCCCTTCCCTGATTCCCCGACTGCCGCTGAAATGCTCCTCTCCAGCGGAACTGTTTTGTAGACGTTGCGGGGCAGCATCCTTGTGCTCGGAGGGGTCTCCCGCGGAAGGCCGGGCCGTGTGCCGGGCCCGTGGTGGCTCCCGGCCGGGCTCCCGCGGGTTCCGGGCTGGGCTCGGTCCCTGCCCCGCCCAGCGGCGTCAGCCGGGAGCGGAGCGGCCCCTGCGGGCCCCGCCCGCGGCGGTTCGTGCCCGGCCGCAGCCCCGGCTCCTCTGCCCGTGGGCCCAGCGAGCAGTAATACACGGCCGCGTCCCCGCGCCCCGGCCGCCTCAGCCACAGCGAGCTCCAACGCCGATCTGCCGACACCGACAGACGCCCTTCAGGGGCTCGCACGGCCTTGGATCCTTTAGGAGTGACCGCCACGAGTTCGGGGCTTTGGCCCGGCAGCTGACGGTAGAAATGGATCCAATCGCCAGTCCGGATATTGGGGTGGGAGCACTTGATGGTGATACCGGTGCCCTCGGTGGTCTCCAGAAATGGGTCCTGCTGCACCTGGGCTTTGACACCAGCCGCTGCCAGGGAGACAAAAACAACAAACCTCAACTCCTACTTTCTACCCAGCCCTGCGTGCCAATCCCCAGAACAAAGCCCGCAGAAGCCGTAAGGAACACATGGAGATGATGATTAAACAGTTCCGAAAGGATGTCAAGATGCGCAGCGGCAGAAGTTTGCATTAACTGATTATGGAGAGATGAATGCGGGAATGACAGGAGGAACGGTGGAGACATTGAAGAATGGGAAGATGTATGAGAAAGGACAAAAAGAGAAGTAAGAACGGGGCAGCAGTGACTGCCTGAGTTATAAAGAATCAATGCTTGTGTAGGGTTAGGCATAGAGTAGAACCCGCAGAATTCTCCGGGAATATGGGATGGAGCAGAGGGAGGGATGAACGGGAGAACAGGTCTCGGCAAGAGGTCAGTGCAGAAGCCGGGCAGGACGGAGCCTCCAGGGACGTGCGGGATGAGGCCAGTCCCAGGCGCGGCCCCTTGGCCGCCACCCCCGCGCACCGAGCAGCACCGCGGCCAGCGCCGCCAGCCCCGCGCCCCGAGCCCGCCGCATCCCGCCGCTCCGCCGGCCGAGCATCGCTGTCCCCTCAGCCCCGGCTCTCTGCTGCGCCCGGGCCGCCTCCTCTCCGCCGCCGCCAGCTCCGCCCCGCCCGCCCTCAGCCCCCGCCTCTCACAGCACCCGCACAACGAGCCACACAACAATTCTGGCATGGCCAGGGACAAGAGACAGCCGTGTCCCATCCCACACACCACCGACATCCCATCGGAGACAGATCCACCCTGCACACACCTGGAGCGGGCAGGTGCTGTCCCCACTCAGCTGCACTCAGGCTCCTGCTGAGCCCGGGAAGAAGCTGCTGCTCTGTGCTGCTCAGGGCCAGAGCAGTGCTCAGTGTCCCTGCCATAGTCAGGAAATTCCCTCCCGATGAGGGACACGCACGGACAGACACAGGTTGGTGCACACCAGTGTGGAGCCCTGCACAAATCTGTGCTTCACCTGTGTCCGTGCAAACGGGGCTGCTGCAAGAGCTGCCAAGGCAGGAACACAGAACCAGCCCTGGGCTCTGCTGGGGACATGTGGGGCCAAAAGCAGCAGGGCTGGAGTGTGGAAGGACAACGTCCCAGGCCAGCACAGAACATTTTTATTATTATTATTATTATTTAGAGGCTGCATAATGCAGAAATGACTCAGAGAAGTCTGAAATACTTTCCCAAGGGAAGTGTCAGGATGGATGTAATCAAAACCATCAGACCATTGTACACACATGTGATGCAACTTCTGGTGAGCACAGGGCTGAGCCCAGCGTCCCTTCCCCAACCTCAGCCTGGCACAGACACATCCCCTCCCTGCCCTGGGTTGTTGCACAGCCCAGGAAGCTCCCTGCACCAGGGTGTCTTGCACAGCACACAGGTACAAGGCACTGTCAGAGAGCTCCACTTCCTGCACCTTCAGGACACTGGATTTCCCCGTGGTGTTCAGGTGCGTGGTGATACGGCCGCTGTGCTTGGGGCCAGTCCCTGCTTGATAGGAGAGCAGCTGTGGGGCTTGGCCTTTCTTCACCTGATACCACAGCAAGGCATCAATGTAATTTGGTATTTGCAGGTGGTGTGGAAGGTGTGTCCCTGCTTCACCGTGACTGGTCCATCTTCCTGGGTGACCGGGATCTGCCCCGTGGTGCCTGGAAGAAAGTGAAGGTGAGCAGTGCACAGGGAAGGACCATGGGAAGTAAAATGAAGTGGATGGAAAACCGTGGTGGAGAAAGCTCCCTGCCTTGTAGCAGAGTCCTAAGAAATTTTGGGCTTGAGTTTGGAGCTCTCTGGTCTGCATCAGGCAAAGGAGAGCTGGGCTCTGTCTCTGCTCCTGCTCCTAATGCTTTAAGCCCCCTGGAACAGCCGGTCATGTCTGAACTTTCTGTGTGCTGGAACCAGCACCCCTCCAGCTGCCTGAGGAGCCCATCGAGGCACAGCAGAAAGGTTCATCCTGCTTCCCCATCCCTGTCACCACCGTGGGCTCCTCCATCCCTGAGCACACACAATGCTGAGCTTGGAATGAGGGAGCCCTGGTTGTGTTTCCAGCCCAGAGGACACTGGGAGCCATGGCAGAGCTGTGTCAGCCTGGAGGCAGAACAGGACACCCTGTTAATGTCAGTGAAAGAAGAACTTTGAGGTGCCTTGGGTAGATTTGACAGTACCAGGGAATTTGCATTAAAAGAGGAGCAATATTTCAGTGAAGAGACAGCTGAGATCCCCTGAGTTGACAGCAGGAGGATGAGAAGAGAGAGGTAGAAGGAGATGGACTGAAGGTGAGAGAAAAATCTGAGAAGGAGACTGAGGTTTTTCTTCTCTCCCTTCCCTTTTCCTTTAAAAATCAAAGAGCTTCTTCAGAAAACACTTGCAAAATCACACGGAGAAGCAGATTTTTCTCAGCCTTTTCCCAATATTTACTGATGTTTCCTCACATGACCCTGAAAAGGCTGTTGAGGATTTTCCTGGGGGGAAGAAAAAGAAAACATGGGATGCCTTGGGAAAGAGGCAGGACTTACCCAGGAGCTGTCCCAGGAAGACGGGCAGGATGAGATGGGCGAGGTGCATGCCGAGACCAAGCTGCGTGTTTGCTGAGTGAGGCAGAGGCAGCAAGCACGGCCCAGCGCCGAGAGAACAGAGCTGCCGGAAACGACTGTCGGGGGCAGCAGCGGGAGCAGCAGCAGCAGCGGGAGCAGCGGCAGCAGCGGGAGCAGGCACAGAAATGACCTGTCCCTGTAGGGCCCGAAATGCTCCTTGTGGCTTTCTGCCTCCTCCAGCAGCAGCCCCCGTGGCTCCCTCAGCCATGGGCATTGTGAGCATTCCGTGCCTCTGGGCCTCAGCCATGGCAAGGGGCTGTTCACGCTCAGCTCGCACTGGAGTCCTCCCCTCCCCAGCTGCAACGGCCAGCTCTGCTGCACACCCAGGGCCGGGCACCGGGGACCTCAGGGGCTTCTTCCTTGCTGAGGTTTCTCAGCTCTGTGAGGTCATTGCAATTTCCTCTGGGAACAAGAGTCGTCTCTGTGTCTGTCGCCCTTCTTCCTCTGCCTGAGATGAATGCCACTCTCCCAGGTCCTTCAGTCCCATCCCCTTCCCCGAGTCAGCTCCAGAGTGATCCCATAATGGCTAGTTTTGTTTTATCTAAAACGGGTTTGTCCCAATAAAGGTCTATAATGATGTGAACAGTGATGCAGGTAACGATAATGGTAGTAATAGGAACATTCTCATGCAAGTGTTTCACATCCCAATGGGTCAGAAGGAGGTTTCTAGAAAAGTGGAGCGTCCTGGGGCCGTCACACATTTTCCAGGTGAAAGCTTATCCTCCGACAGGTTCCTTCGACATTTTTTCCCTCTTAGGCTTCAGAACAGGGATAAGATGATAAGACATGTACAGGGAAATGAGGATTCCACACTTGTGCCCAGAGGAGAAAAACCTGCAACCCTCCTTGCTGAGCTCAAGGCCACATCACTGCACTCTCTCCTTTCCTGGGGCCTGTGTGTCCTCTCCCATCATCCCTAACCCTCTGTCTGCCTTGGTGGCACCTGGATCCATCTCTGTCTCTTCCTTCACAGCTTCTTCAGCACATCTGACTCCCTTCTCTCTTCATCCTCCCAGGAACTCCTAGAAGATTCAAGTATCTCACTTTTACTTCTTTTTTGAAGGTTCAGTCATTCATCTCTTCCTCTCCTCCTGTCTCAGATTATGGAATCACATCATTGTTTTCTTTTCAAGTGACCTCTTATGGGATAATGTGGCCTACGCCCGTGCTCAGACAGGCTCACACAGTGCTGGGTCTCCAGGCCATGTTGGGATGGCTTTTGGAGAATTCCAAGGCTGGAGATTCCACAACTGCACAAGCATTCCTTGGTGAGTGCTCTGTAATCCCATAACTCTCCCTCAAACATCCATTTTCCTGATGTTCTTCTTGTCACCGACAAAACTAAGGCAGAGCCAATTCACAGCAGGTTCCCAATGGCCCATCAATTAGCAGCTGGAGAGCTCTGAGCTTCCTCCTTCTCTCCCTTATCACCTACTGCCCCATTGGTGTCCTTGTGTGCTTTGTTTATCACTTCCCTTTTTCATTATTCTTCCTTTGGAAATGAAAATGGACCTGATGTGAACCTTAGAAAATCAGGATCTCATTTCACTTGCCATGACTGTGGCCTCTGCTCAACTTGCTCAGGTGAGTTGATTTCCTGAACATGCTGAAATGCTCTTGTCTCTAAAGGAAAGGAGGTCTCTAGAGCAAGTGAATGGGGAGTAGCCTCATGTGGAGCTCAGTCTTTCAAGTGTTTCTCTCCAACATTTGCAGCATTGCTAAATCCTGGCATGTGTTTTTCAGGGCGCCTGAGGGGTTCCTAATGAGAAGGGAAAGGGACCCCAATAACTTTCAGATGGAAGGTGGGTGGGACAGAGCCCTCTGATGATTCAAAAAGCTCTTGTACTGAAACAGATTTAATCTTTTCCCTCCAGGATGTTCTACAGTTTCAGGAAGATGCTGAATTCACATCCCAGGGTGTTTGTGAACACCTGGGGATGAGGAGAAAACGTAGAGAAGTGAATTCTGACCTCGGGTGCGATTGAAAGTACACCAGCATTACACATCAACCTGATAACAGTATTTTTCAGGCACCTTGTAGTATGGAACACGGACATTTCTGCAGGGACAGAGATGGAGATTCCTTTGTTACCTCAGAAAGCCTCGCTGAAAATCCCTCTCATGTTGTGACCTACTGAGATGACAGCGCTCCATGAATCGGCCCCTGTGTGCCTGTCCGTGCAGTGCTTTGGCAGCTCCCAGCGCAGGTGCTCCCAAGGAACAGCTCTTTGCTTGGCAGAGCCGGCTGAGAGCAGCAGCAGCAGCGGCGGGCGGAGGGCGGGAGGCGATGGCAGAGGCGCAGGGCGCAGCAGTTGGGTGTCCGGCAGAGGCGGGCTCGGGAGCGAGGCGGTGTCGGGCGGTGCGCGGCGAGTGTGTAAGCGCAGGGGGCGGGCTGGCAGGCGTGTGTGCGGCGGCCGTGCGGGGCTGTGCGGTGTCGGTGCGGGCGGGCTCGGGGCAGAGGAAGGAGCTGCGGAGCCGCGCGGGGCCCGGCGGGCGGAGCGGCAGCGCCCCCTGCTGGCCGCGGCCGGCGCTGTGCCCCCGGCCCCGCCCGGCCCCGCCCGCGGCGGTTCGTGCCCGGCCGCAGCCCCGGCTCCTCTGCCCGTGGGCCCAGCGCGCAGTAATACACGGCCGCGTCCCCGCGCCACGGCCGCTCCACACACAGCGAGCTGCTCCGCCCGTCCTCCGACGCCGACAGCTGTCCTGCAATGGCCGGCACCGCCTTGGACCCTCTAGTAATGAGTGCCAGGAATTGGGGTCCTCGGCCCGGGAGCTGGCGGTAGAAATGGATGTAATATCCGAGCTGTTTCCCGGGGTGAGAGCAGTTGATGCAGACACTGGTGCCCTCGGTGGTTTCCAGTCTCGGCTCCTGCTGTACCTGGGCTCTGCCTGAAGCCACTGCCAGGGAGACAAAGAGAACCAACCTCAGCACCCACTTCCTACCCAGTCCTGTGTGCCAATTCCCAGAACGAAGCCCGCAGGAGCAGTCAGCAGCACAGAGAGAGGATGAGGAATGCAGTTCCCTGAGGATGTCAAGATGTGCAGGAATGGAAATGTTCTTTAATCGTTTGTGTAGAAACGAATGCGTGAATGACAGAAGGAATGGTGGAGTCACTGCAGAATGAGGGGATGTGAGAGAAAGTACAAAAAGAGAAAAAGAAAACTAAGAAGGGGGTAATACCGACTTGGCAAGTTGTAACGAAGTAAAGCTTGTGAAGGGTTGGATAAAGAATCGAACCCGCAGAATTCTACGGGAATATAGGATGGAGAAGAGGGAGGGATGAACGGGAGAACAGTTCTCGGCAAGAGGTCAGTGCAGAAGCCGGGCAGGACGGAGCCTCCAGGGACGTGCGGGATGAGGCCAGTCCCAGGCGCGGCCCCTTGGCCGCCACCCCCGCGCACCGAGCAGCACCGCGGCCAGCGCCGCCAGCCCCGCGCCCCGAGCCCGCCGCATCCCGCCGCTCCGCCGGCCGAGCATCGCTGTCCCCTCAGCCCCGGCTCTCTGCTGCGCCCGGGCCGCCTCCTCTCCGCCGCCGCCAGCTCCGCCCCGGGGCTCAGCCCTGCACCGGCGCTGCTCGGCCTCTCGCCGGCTCCTGGCAGGGAACGGAGGGGAGGCGAGCGCGGTGGGAGCGGGGCCGAGGCGGGGCCGGGGTCGATGGCGGGGAGCTCAAGGCTGACTCGTCGTCTGCTCCCATCATCTGTTCTCTCAATTCCTCTTTGCTCTCTTGTGACGACTCGTGCATTTTCCTTCAGGGCACGGCTTTGTAAGAATGGACAAGGGGCACGAGAGGCAGAGGGCCCCGCTGGGCTCAGCACTTCCTCTGGGGGCACAGCTCGCTTGGGGTTTTGCCAGGGACTCTGGCACCACACCTCCCGTGAGGCACTGCTTGGCAGAAGTTCCTTCCCCAGAGGAAGCACAGACCTGGCACAGCATCTCTCACCTGCTCAGGACTCAAGGAGATGCCCTCTGCATTCATGGAGAGCAGGGGGAACACAGCTGGAAGGTCAGCCATGACAAGGCAGTGTGGGCAATTAGAACAGGACAGAAATGGATTTAGAAACATCTGTGCCTCCATCTGTGAAAAGGATAAAAATGCAGGAAGGCCATGAGAGGACTAGAAGGATTTCTTCTCCCCAAGATGAGCAGCTCGATTTGCTTCATCTGCCCTGGCATGTCTGCTTTGACAGTGCCCAAATACACTTGGTGGCCTTTTGCCCCACATTTCTGTTTTTGGACTGGGGAGCTTCAGTGTGGATGAAATACTCCCAATGTGGGCTCAAATGGCCAGAGGGGCAGGGGCACCTCCCTGAACCTCTTCACATCACCTTGACTAGCACAGACAAGGATGCAATTGACCTTCCTTGCTCCAAGGGTGCTGCCATCTCATGTTCTGCTGTGCTGCTCCTAAAACACCAGATCCTGTTCTGTGGATCTGCTTTTAGGACAGACAGCTCCCAGCCTGAGGGGCCTGTGTGGGAAAACAGGGTCAAGGGGTCTCATTAAGCTCTAAGTACACACCTTGCCTGTCCTCCCATTTCCACTGAGCTGTGATGTGGGGACAAATGAATGGGCTTTGCCCTCAGTTCCACTCGTGCCTCAATCCAAATGCAGCTCCATGAAGGGGAATGTGGGCTGGCTGAGCTCTCCCAGCACAGCTTCCTGGCAATCACCTCGCTAAGGTCAGTCCAGGGAAGAGTGAAAATCCTTGACAGCTCTGTCTTAAAGCTCACCATGAGCCCAGTCTGACAGGCAGCCAGGCGGGAGATGGGCTCAGGATCTTTGCACACACTGCACAGCCCTTGACAGGAGAGGATCTGCTGTGGACACGCCTGTGGCTAACAAGGATGTGCTCTGGAATCCAGACACTTCCTGGGCTCTCAGACTGAGATTCCAAGGTGGCAGATAAAGGTCCTTATGGACTGAAGTTCAAAATAGTCACCAGCATTCTGGTTGTCCCTGTGCAAGTCTGTCTTTCCTCTCGCAGCACAGAGACATGAGGGTTTGGGATCCTTTCCTTCAGTCCCTGTTTGGGACAAAATCTCAGCCTCTGCTTCCCTCAGCATCTGGTCACTGGGCTGCACAGATACATTGGCATGAGGTTAGACAAGAGATGAGCTGTGTCCAAACCCTAATGCCACCAACAGTGCATTGAAAATAAATCCACTCACATGAATAAAGTGAGATGAGCATAAAGCCTCAGTCTTCCTCCCTGTCCATGAAACCAACCTGATGCAGCCCAGGGGACAGAAGCTGTGCACTGGCCTGGAGAGACCTGTCCATGTGTGTGTGTGAGCACTCCCAGCCATGCTGAGGCACTCCCAACATTTCAGATGGATTTAAGGTAAGAATGGAAACCTGGGTGAGACCACCCCTGTTGGGTCTGGCAATTGGCAGGAGCAGAGTGTGATGTTCAGAGCAGATGGAAAAGGAGGGCTCAGGAAGCAGGGGCTGCATTTCAGTGCCTCTTCCCTGGACAAATCTGCAGGCTGCTACATCATTGCTCAACTGCACTCGGGCTCCTTCTGAGTCTGGGAACCAGGTGAGTCTGAAGCCCGTTCCCTTTCTCTTTCTCTTCCAAAATGTTTCACTTGACAAAAGTCTCACTGGAGGTTGTTTTCTTCTCTGCTCAGTCCACGCTCATGGCAAAGATATTGGGGGGACATTGTATATTACAGAGAAGCTGAAATGTGGCTGCAGGGTGTCTTGCTTAAGAAATTAGGAGAGATACTCCATGGGCCAGGCTGCTTATTTGCAGGACAAAGGGAGAAAGTGGCTCTTTGCCAAGGCTCCAACTCCCAACTGAGGAGTGGCCTTGGCTCTCTCATTCACTCTTATGGTCAATTTGTTGTCTCCACTCTCTCCTAGGTTCACTTCTGACTTTGAGACATGTCCTGTTACAACCTGCCAGCCCTGCGGCCCCACCCCACTGGCCAACAGCTGCAATGAGCCCTGTGTCAGGCAGTGCCAGGACTCCACCGTGGCCATCCAGCCCTCGCCCGTGGTGGTGACCCTGCCCGGCCCCATCCTCAGCTCCTTCCCACAGAACACCGTGGTGGGATCCTCCACCTCTGCTGCTGTTGGCAGCATCCTCAGCTCTCAGGGAGTGCCCATCAGCTCTGGGGGCTGTGACCTGTCTGGCGTACCCAGGTGCTACTATGGCAGAAGGTCCCTCCCCTGAAGAAGATGCTGAAAAAGCCCCATGGAGACAGCTCAGGGAACTCAGAACATGGTGCCAGGCAAAGGATGGACATTTTTTTCAATGTTGATACCAGGACAACTGGAAGGCTTTGCCTTTCCCTTTCCTTGGTTGCTTTGTCTCCCCTTGGCAGCAAGGTGCCACCAAAGGCAGCCTGGTGGGGACCATCTGTCTGGTCTCCCTGTCTGGGGCAGACAGGCAGGCACCATGCGGGAACTTCTCTACCACCAAGGAGGACA
>NW_028154403.1:0-38557 GCF_965231275.1 Zosterops lateralis
AGCAGGTCTACCCACAGCCTCCCTAGGCAGGAACTAAGTCCGGCCGGGGAGAGCAGGTCTACCCACAGCCTCCCTAGGCAGGAACTAAGTCCGGCCGCGGACAGCAGGTCTACCCACAGCCTCCCTAGGCAGGAACCAAGTCCGGCCGCGGAGAGCAGGTCTACCCACCGCTTCCCTAGGCAGGAACCAAGTCCGGCCGCGGAGAGCAGGTCTACCCCGGAAGCGAGGCCGGCCGCGGAGAGCAGGTCTACCCACAGCCTCCCTAGGCAGGAACCAAGTCCGGCCGCGGAGACCAGGTCTACCCCGGAAGCGAGGCCGGCCGCGGAGACCAGGTCTACCCACAGCTTCCCTAGGCAGGAACGAAGTCCGGCCGCGGACAGCAGGTCTACCCACAGCTTCCCTAGGCAGGAACCGAGTCCGGCCGCGGAGAGCAGGTCTACCCACAGCCTCCCTAGGCAGGAACCGAGTCCGGCCGCGGAGACCAGGTCTACCCACAGCCTCCCTAGGCAGGAACCGAGTCCGGCCGCGGAGACCAGGTCTACCCACCGCTTCCCTAGGCAGGAACTAAGTCCGGCCGCGGAGAGCAGGTCTACCCACCGCTTCCCTAGGCAGGAACCGAGTCCGGCCGCGGAGACCAGGTCTACCCCGGAAGCGAGGCCGGCCGCGGACAGCAGATCTACCCACCGCTTCCCTAGGCAGGAACTAAGTCCGGCCGCGGAGAGCAGGTCTACCCACCGCTTCCCTAGGCAGGAACTAAGTCCGGCCGCGGACAGCAGGTCTATCCACAGCCTCCCTAGGCAGGAACTGTGTCCGGCCGCGGAGAGCAGGTCTACCCACCGCTTCCCTAGGCAGGAACTAAGTCCGGCCGCGGAGACCAGGTCTACCTCGGGAGCCAGCGGCCGGGAACTGAGTCCGGCCGCGGACAGCAGGTCTACCCACCGCTTCTCTAGGCAGGAACAAAGTCCGGCCGCGGACAGCAGGTCTACCCACAGCCTCCCTAGGCAGGAACTAAGTCCGGCCGGGGAGAGCAGGTCTACCCACAGCCTCCCTAGGCAGGAACCAAGTCCGGCCGCGGAGACCAGGTCTACCCCGGAAGCGAGGCCGGCCGCGGAGAGCAGGTCTACCCACAGCTTCCCTAGGCAGGAACGAAGTCCGGCCGCGGACAGCAGGTCTACCCACAGCTTCCCTAGGCAGGAACCGAGTCCGGCCGCGGAGAGCAGGTCTACCCACAGCCTCCCTAGGCAGGAACCGAGTCCGGCCGCGGAGACCAGGTCTACCCACAGCCTCCCTAGGCAGGAACCGAGTCCGGCCGCGGAGACCAGGTCTACCCACCGCTTCCCTAGGCAGGAACTAAGTCCGGCCGCGGAGAGCAGGTCTACCCACCGCTTCCCTAGGCAGGAACTAAGTCCGGCCGCGGACAGCAGGTCTACCCACCGCTTCCCTAGGCAGGAACCGAGTCCGGCCGCGGAGACCAGGTCTACCCCGGAAGCGAGGCCGGCCGCGGAGAGCAGGTCTACCCACCGCTTCCCTAGGCAGGAACTAAGTCCGGCCGCGGAGAGCAGGTCTACCCACCGCTTCCCTAGGCAGGAACTAAGTCCGGCCGCGGACAGCAGGTCTACCCACAGCCTCCCTAGGCAGGAACTAAGTCCGGCCGCGGACAGCAGGTCTACCCACCGCTCCCCTAGGCAGGAACCGAGTCCGGCCGCGGAGACCAGGTCTACCCCGGAAGCGAGGCCGGCCGCGGACAGCAGGTCTACCCACAGCCTCCCTAGGCAGGAACCAAGTCCGGCCGCGGAGACCAGGTCTACCTCGGGAGCCAGCGGCCGGGAACTGAGTCCGGCCGCGGACAGCAGGTCTACCCACCGCTTCTCTAGGCAGGAACTAAGTCCGGCCGGGGAGAGCAGGTCTACCCACAGCCTCCCTAGGCAGGAACTAAGTCCGGCCGGGGAGAGCAGGTCTACCCACAGCCTCCCTAGGCAGGAACCAAGTCCGGCCGCGGAGACCAGGTCTACCTCGGGAGCCAGCGGCCGGGAACTGAGTCCGGCCGCGGACAGCAGGTCTACCCACCGCTTCTCTAGGCAGGAACTAAGTCCGGCCGCGGACAGCAGGTCTACCCACAGCCTCCCTAGGCAGGAACTAAGTCCGGCCGGGGAGAGCAGGTCTACCCACAGCCTCCCTAGGCAGGAACTAAGTCCGGCCGCGGACAGCAGGTCTACCCACAGCCTCCCTAGGCAGGAACCAAGTCCGGCCGCGGAGAGCAGGTCTACCCACCGCTTCCCTAGGCAGGAACCAAGTCCGGCCGCGGAGAGCAGGTCTACCCCGGAAGCGAGGCCGGCCGCGGAGAGCAGGTCTACCCACAGCCTCCCTAGGCAGGAACCAAGTCCGGCCGCGGAGACCAGGTCTACCCCGGAAGCGAGGCCGGCCGCGGAGAGCAGGTCTACCCACCGCTTCCCTAGGCAGGAACTAAGTCCGGCCGCGGACAGCAGGTCTACCCACCGCTTCCCTAGGCAGGAACCGAGTCCGGCCGCGGAGAGCAGGTCTACCCCGGAAGCGAGGCCGGCCGCGGAGAGCAGGTCTACCCACCGCTTCCCTAGGCAGGAACTAAGTCCGGCCGCGGAGAGCAGGTCTACCCACCGCTTCCCTAGGCAGGAACTAAGTCCGGCCGCGGACAGCAGGTCTACCCACAGCCTCCCTAGGCAGGAACTAAGTCCGGCCGCGGACAGCAGGTCTACCCACCGCTTCCCTAGGCAGGAACCGAGTCCGGCCGCGGAGACCAGGTCTACCCCGGAAGCGAGGCCGGCCGCGGACAGCAGGTCTACCCACAGCCTCCCTAGGCAGGAACCAAGTCCGGCCGCGGAGACCAGGTCTACCTCGGGAGCCAGCGGCCGGGAACTGAGTCCGGCCGCGGACAGCAGGTCTACCCACCGCTTCTCTAGGCAGGAACTAAGTCCGGCCGGGGAGAGCAGGTCTACCCACAGCCTCCCTAGGCAGGAACTAAGTCCGGCCGGGGAGAGCAGGTCTACCCACAGCCTCCCTAGGCAGGAACCAAGTCCGGCCGCGGAGACCAGGTCTACCTCGGGAGCCAGCGGCCGGGAACTGAGTCCGGCCGCGGACAGCAGGTCTACCCACCGCTTCTCTAGGCAGGAACTAAGTCCGGCCGCGGACAGCAGGTCTACCCACAGCCTCCCTAGGCAGGAACTAAGTCCGGCCGGGGAGAGCAGGTCTACCCACAGCCTCCCTAGGCAGGAACTAAGTCCGGCCGCGGACAGCAGGTCTACCCACAGCCTCCCTAGGCAGGAACCAAGTCCGGCCGCGGAGAGCAGGTCTACCCACCGCTTCCCTAGGCAGGAACCAAGTCCGGCCGCGGAGAGCAGGTCTACCCCGGAAGCGAGGCCGGCCGCGGAGAGCAGGTCTACCCACAGCTTCCCTAGGCAGGAACCGAGTCCGGCCGCGGAGAGCAGGTCTACCCACAGCCTCCCTAGGCAGGAACCGAGTCCGGCCGCGGAGACCAGGTCTACCCACAGCCTCCCTAGGCAGGAACCGAGTCCGGCCGCGGAGACCAGGTCTACCCACCGCTTCCCTAGGCAGGAACTAAGTCCGGCCGCGGAGAGCAGGTCTACCCACCGCTTCCCTAGGCAGGAACCGAGTCCGGCCGCGGAGACCAGGTCTACCCCGGAAGCGAGGCCGGCCGCGGACAGCAGATCTACCCACCGCTTCCCTAGGCAGGAACTAAGTCCGGCCGCGGAGAGCAGGTCTACCCACCGCTTCCCTAGGCAGGAACTAAGTCCGGCCGCGGACAGCAGGTCTATCCACAGCCTCCCTAGGCAGGAACTGTGTCCGGCCGCGGAGAGCAGGTCTACCCACCGCTTCCCTAGGCAGGAACTAAGTCCGGCCGCGGAGACCAGGTCTACCTCGGGAGCCAGCGGCCGGGAACTGAGTCCGGCCGCGGACAGCAGGTCTACCCACCGCTTCTCTAGGCAGGAACTAAGTCCGGCCGCGGACAGCAGGTCTACCCACAGCCTCCCTAGGCAGGAACTAAGTCCGGCCGGGGAGAGCAGGTCTACCCACAGCCTCCCTAGGCAGGAACCAAGTCCGGCCGCGGAGACCAGGTCTACCCCGGAAGCGAGGCCGGCCGCGGAGAGCAGGTCTACCCACAGCTTCCCTAGGCAGGAACGAAGTCCGGCCGCGGACAGCAGGTCTACCCACAGCTTCCCTAGGCAGGAACCGAGTCCGGCCGCGGAGAGCAGGTCTACCCACAGCCTCCCTAGGCAGGAACCGAGTCCGGCCGCGGAGACCAGGTCTACCCACAGCCTCCCTAGGCAGGAACCGAGTCCGGCCGCGGAGACCAGGTCTACCCACCGCTTCCCTAGGCAGGAACTAAGTCCGGCCGCGGAGAGCAGGTCTACCCACCGCTTCCCTAGGCAGGAACTAAGTCCGGCCGCGGACAGCAGGTCTACCCACCGCTTCCCTAGGCAGGAACCGAGTCCGGCCGCGGAGACCAGGTCTACCCCGGAAGCGAGGCCGGCCGCGGAGAGCAGGTCTACCCACCGCTTCCCTAGGCAGGAACTAAGTCCGGCCGCGGAGAGCAGGTCTACCCACCGCTTCCCTAGGCAGGAACTAAGTCCGGCCGCGGACAGCAGGTCTACCCACAGCCTCCCTAGGCAGGAACTAAGTCCGGCCGCGGACAGCAGGTCTACCCACCGCTTCCCTAGGCAGGAACCGAGTCCGGCCGCGGAGACCAGGTCTACCCCGGAAGCGAGGCCGGCCGCGGACAGCAGGTCTACCCACAGCCTCCCTAGGCAGGAACCAAGTCCGGCCGCGGAGACCAGGTCTACCTCGGGAGCCAGCGGCCGGGAACTGAGTCCGGCCGCGGACAGCAGGTCTACCCACCGCTTCTCTAGGCAGGAACTAAGTCCGGCCGGGGAGAGCAGGTCTACCCACAGCCTCCCTAGGCAGGAACTAAGTCCGGCCGGGGAGAGCAGGTCTACCCACAGCCTCCCTAGGCAGGAACCAAGTCCGACCGCGGAGAGCAGGTCTACCCACCGCTTCCCTAGGCAGGAACCAAGTCCGGCCGCGGACAGCAGGTCTACCCACAGCCTCCCTAGGCAGGAACCAAGTCCGGCCGCGGAGAGCAGGTCTACCCACCGCTTCCCTAGGCAGGAACCAAGTCCGGCCGCGGAGAGCAGGTCTATCCCGGAAGCGAGGCCGGCCGCGGAGAGCAGGTCTACCCACAGCCTCCCTAGGCAGGAACCAAGTCCGGCCGCGGAGACCAGGTCTACCCCGGAAGCGAGTCCGGCCGCGGAGACCAGGTCTACCCACAGCTTCCCTAGGCAGGAACGAAGTCCGGCCGCGGACAGCAGGTCTACCCACAGCTTCCCTAGGCAGGAACCGAGTCCGGCCGCGGAGAGCAGGTCTACCCACAGCCTCCCTAGGCAGGAACCGAGTCCGGCCGCGGAGACCAGGTCTACCCACAGCCTCCCTAGGCAGGAACCGAGTCCGGCCGCGGAGACCAGGTCTACCCACCGCTTCCCTAGGCAGGAACTAAGTCCGGCCGCGGAGAGCAGGTCTACCCACCGCTTCCCTAGGCAGGAACCGAGTCCGGCCGCGGAGACCAGGTCTACCCCGGAAGCGAGGCCGGCCGCGGACAGCAGATCTACCCACCGCTTCCCTAGGCAGGAACTAAGTCCGGCCGCGGAGAGCAGGTCTACCCACCGCTTCCCTAGGCAGGAACTAAGTCCGGCCGCGGACAGCAGGTCTATCCACAGCCTCCCTAGGCAGGAACTGTGTCCGGCCGCGGAGAGCAGGTCTACCTCGGGAGCCAGCGGCCGGGAACTGAGTCCGGCCGCGGACAGCAGGTCTACCCACCGCTTCTCTAGGCAGGAACTAAGTCCGGCCGCGGACAGCAGGTCTACCCACAGCCTCCCTAGGCAGGAACTAAGTCCGGCCGGGGAGAGCAGGTCTACCCACAGCCTCCCTAGGCAGGAACCAAGTCCGGCCGCGGAGACCAGGTCTACCCCGGAAGCGAGGCCGGCCGCGGAGAGCAGGTCTACCCACAGCTTCCCTAGGCAGGAACGAAGTCCGGCCGCGGACAGCAGGTCTACCCACAGCTTCCCTAGGCAGGAACCGAGTCCGGCCGCGGAGAGCAGGTCTACCCACAGCCTCCCTAGGCAGGAACCGAGTCCGGCCGCGGAGACCAGGTCTACCCACAGCCTCCCTAGGCAGGAACCGAGTCCGGCCGCGGAGACCAGGTCTACCCACCGCTTCCCTAGGCAGGAACTAAGTCCGGCCGCGGAGAGCAGGTCTACCCACCGCTTCCCTAGGCAGGAACTAAGTCCGGCCGCGGACAGCAGGTCTACCCACCGCTTCCCTAGGCAGGAACCGAGTCCGGCCGCGGAGACCAGGTCTACCCCGGAAGCGAGGCCGGCCGCGGAGAGCAGGTCTACCCACCGCTTCCCTAGGCAGGAACTAAGTCCGGCCGCGGAGAGCAGGTCTACCCACCGCTTCCCTAGGCAGGAACTAAGTCCGGCCGCGGACAGCAGGTCTACCCACAGCCTCCCTAGGCAGGAACTAAGTCCGGCCGCGGACAGCAGGTCTACCCACCGCTTCCCTAGGCAGGAACCGAGTCCGGCCGCGGAGACCAGGTCTACCCCGGAAGCGAGGCCGGCCGCGGACAGCAGGTCTACCCACAGCCTCCCTAGGCAGGAACCAAGTCCGGCCGCGGAGACCAGGTCTACCTCGGGAGCCAGCGGCCGGGAACTGAGTCCGGCCGCGGACAGCAGGTCTACCCACCGCTTCTCTAGGCAGGAACTAAGTCCGGCCGGGGAGAGCAGGTCTACCCACAGCCTCCCTAGGCAGGAACTAAGTCCGGCCGGGGAGAGCAGGTCTACCCACAGCCTCCCTAGGCAGGAACCAAGTCCGGCCGCGGAGACCAGGTCTACCTCGGGAGCCAGCGGCCGGGAACTGAGTCCGGCCGCGGACAGCAGGTCTACCCACCGCTTCTCTAGGCAGGAACTAAGTCCGGCCGCGGACAGCAGGTCTACCCACAGCCTCCCTAGGCAGGAACTAAGTCCGGCCGGGGAGAGCAGGTCTACCCACAGCCTCCCTAGGCAGGAACTAAGTCCGGCCGCGGACAGCAGGTCTACCCACAGCCTCCCTAGGCAGGAACCAAGTCCGGCCGCGGAGAGCAGGTCTACCCACCGCTTCCCTAGGCAGGAACCAAGTCCGGCCGCGGAGAGCAGGTCTACCCCGGAAGCGAGGCCGGCCGCGGAGAGCAGGTCTACCCACAGCCTCCCTAGGCAGGAACCAAGTCCGGCCGCGGAGACCAGGTCTACCCCGGAAGCGAGGCCGGCCGCGGAGAGCAGGTCTACCCACCGCTTCCCTAGGCAGGAACTAAGTCCGGCCGCGGACAGCAGGTCTACCCACCGCTTCCCTAGGCAGGAACCGAGTCCGGCCGCGGAGACCAGGTCTACCCCGGAAGCGAGGCCGGCCGCGGAGAGCAGGTCTACCCACCGCTTCCCTAGGCAGGAACTAAGTCCGGCCGCGGAGAGCAGGTCTACCCACCGCTTCCCTAGGCAGGAACTAAGTCCGGCCGCGGACAGCAGGTCTACCCACAGCCTCCCTAGGCAGGAACTAAGTCCGGCCGCGGACAGCAGGTCTACCCACCGCTTCCCTAGGCAGGAACCGAGTCCGGCCGCGGAGACCAGGTCTACCCCGGAAGCGAGGCCGGCCGCGGACAGCAGGTCTACCCACAGCCTCCCTAGGCAGGAACCAAGTCCGGCCGCGGAGACCAGGTCTACCTCGGGAGCCAGCGGCCGGGAACTGAGTCCGGCCGCGGACAGCAGGTCTACCCACCGCTTCTCTAGGCAGGAACTAAGTCCGGCCGGGGAGAGCAGGTCTACCCACAGCCTCCCTAGGCAGGAACTAAGTCCGGCCGGGGAGAGCAGGTCTACCCACAGCCTCCCTAGGCAGGAACCAAGTCCGGCCGCGGAGACCAGGTCTACCTCGGGAGCCAGCGGCCGGGAACTGAGTCCGGCCGCGGACAGCAGGTCTACCCACCGCTTCTCTAGGCAGGAACTAAGTCCGGCCGCGGACAGCAGCTCTACCCACAGCCTCCCTAGGCAGGAACTAAGTCCGGCCGGGGAGAGCAGGTCTACCCACAGCCTCCCTAGGCAGGAACTAAGTCCGGCCGCGGACAGCAGGTCTACCCACAGCCTCCCTAGGCAGGAACCAAGTCCGGCCGCGGAGAGCAGGTCTACCCACCGCTTCCCTAGGCAGGAACCAAGTCCGGCCGCGGAGAGCAGGTCTACCCCGGAAGCGAGGCCGGCCGCGGAGAGCAGGTCTACCCACAGCTTCCCTAGGCAGGAACCGAGTCCGGCCGCGGAGAGCAGGTCTACCCACAGCCTCCCTAGGCAGGAACCGAGTCCGGCCGCGGAGACCAGGTCTACCCACAGCCTCCCTAGGCAGGAACCGAGTCCGGCCGCGGAGACCAGGTCTACCCACCGCTTCCCTAGGCAGGAACTAAGTCCGGCCGCGGAGAGCAGGTCTACCCACCGCTTCCCTAGGCAGGAACCGAGTCCGGCCGCGGAGACCAGGTCTACCCCGGAAGCGAGGCCGGCCGCGGACAGCAGATCTACCCACCGCTTCCCTAGGCAGGAACTAAGTCCGGCCGCGGAGAGCAGGTCTACCCACCGCTTCCCTAGGCAGGAACTAAGTCCGGCCGCGGACAGCAGGTCTATCCACAGCCTCCCTAGGCAGGAACTGTGTCCGGCCGCGGAGAGCAGGTCTACCCACCGCTTCCCTAGGCAGGAACTAAGTCCGGCCGCGGAGACCAGGTCTACCTCGGGAGCCAGCGGCCGGGAACTGAGTCCGGCCGCGGACAGCAGGTCTACCCACCGCTTCTCTAGGCAGGAACTAAGTCCGGCCGCGGACAGCAGGTCTACCCACAGCCTCCCTAGGCAGGAACTAAGTCCGGCCGGGGAGAGCAGGTCTACCCACAGCCTCCCTAGGCAGGAACCAAGTCCGGCCGCGGAGACCAGGTCTACCCCGGAAGCGAGGCCGGCCGCGGAGAGCAGGTCTACCCACAGCTTCCCTAGGCAGGAACGAAGTCCGGCCGCGGACAGCAGGTCTACCCACAGCTTCCCTAGGCAGGAACCGAGTCCGGCCGCGGAGAGCAGGTCTACCCACAGCCTCCCTAGGCAGGAACCGAGTCCGGCCGCGGAGACCAGGTCTACCCACAGCCTCCCTAGGCAGGAACCGAGTCCGGCCGCGGAGACCAGGTCTACCCACCGCTTCCCTAGGCAGGAACTAAGTCCGGCCGCGGAGAGCAGGTCTACCCACCGCTTCCCTAGGCAGGAACTAAGTCCGGCCGCGGACAGCAGGTCTACCCACCGCTTCCCTAGGCAGGAACCGAGTCCGGCCGCGGAGACCAGGTCTACCCCGGAAGCGAGGCCGGCCGCGGAGAGCAGGTCTACCCACCGCTTCCCTAGGCAGGAACTAAGTCCGGCCGCGGAGAGCAGGTCTACCCACCGCTTCCCTAGGCAGGAACTAAGTCCGGCCGCGGACAGCAGGTCTACCCACAGCCTCCCTAGGCAGGAACTAAGTCCGGCCGCGGACAGCAGGTCTACCCACCGCTTCCCTAGGCAGGAACCGAGTCCGGCCGCGGAGACCAGGTCTACCCCGGAAGCGAGGCCGGCCGCGGACAGCAGGTCTACCCACAGCCTCCCTAGGCAGGAACCAAGTCCGGCCGCGGAGACCAGGTCTACCTCGGGAGCCAGCGGCCGGGAACTGAGTCCGGCCGCGGACAGCAGGTCTACCCACCGCTTCTCTAGGCAGGAACTAAGTCCGGCCGCGGACAGCAGGTCTACCCACAGCCTCCCTAGGCAGGAACTAAGTCCGGCCGGGGAGAGCAGGTCTACCCACAGCCTCCCTAGGCAGGAACCAAGTCCGGCCGCGGAGACCAGGTCTACCCCGGAAGCGAGGCCGGCCGCGGAGAGCAGGTCTACCCACAGCTTCCCTAGGCAGGAACGAAGTCCGGCCGCGGACAGCAGGTCTACCCACAGCTTCCCTAGGCAGGAACCGAGTCCGGCCGCGGAGAGCAGGTCTACCCACAGCCTCCCTAGGCAGGAACCGAGTCCGGCCGCGGAGACCAGGTCTACCCACAGCCTCCCTAGGCAGGAACCGAGTCCGGCCGCGGAGACCAGGTCTACCCACCGCTTCCCTAGGCAGGAACTAAGTCCGGCCGCGGAGAGCAGGTCTACCCACCGCTTCCCTAGGCAGGAACTAAGTCCGGCCGCGGACAGCAGGTCTACCCACCGCTTCCCTAGGCAGGAACCGAGTCCGGCCGCGGAGACCAGGTCTACCCCGGAAGCGAGGCCGGCCGCGGAGAGCAGGTCTACCCACCGCTTCCCTAGGCAGGAACTAAGTCCGGCCGCGGAGAGCAGGTCTACCCACCGCTTCCCTAGGCAGGAACTAAGTCCGGCCGCGGACAGCAGGTCTACCCACAGCCTCCCTAGGCAGGAACTAAGTCCGGCCGCGGACAGCAGGTCTACCCACCGCTTCCCTAGGCAGGAACCGAGTCCGGCCGCGGAGACCAGGTCTACCCCGGAAGCGAGGCCGGCCGCGGACAGCAGGTCTACCCACAGCCTCCCTAGGCAGGAACCAAGTCCGGCCGCGGAGACCAGGTCTACCTCGGGAGCCAGCGGCCGGGAACTGAGTCCGGCCGCGGACAGCAGGTCTACCCACCGCTTCTCTAGGCAGGAACTAACTCCGGCCGGGGAGAGCAGGTCTACCCACAGCCTCCCTAGGCAGGAACTAAGTCCGGCCGGGGAGAGCAGGTCTACCCACAGCCTCCCTAGGCAGGAACCAAGTCCGGCCGCGGAGAGCAGGTCTACCCACCGCTTCCCTAGGCAGGAACCAAGTCCGGCCGCGGAGAGCAGGTCTACCCCGGAAGCGAGGCCGGCCGCGGAGAGCAGGTCTACCCACAGCCTCCCTAGGCAGGAACCAAGTCCGGCCGCGGAGACCAGGTCTACCCCGGAAGCGAGGCCGGCCGCGGAGACCAGGTCTACCCCGGAAGCGAGGCCGGCCGCGGACAGCAGGTCTACCCACAGCCTCCCTAGGCAGGAACCAAGTCCGGCCGCGGAGACCAGGTCTACCTCGGGAGCCAGCGGCCGGGAACTGAGTCCGGCCGCGGACAGCAGGTCTACCCACCGCTTCTCTAGGCAGGAACTAAGTCCGGCCGCGGACAGCAGGTCTACCCACAGCCTCCCTAGGCAGGAACTAAGTCCGGCCGGGGAGAGCAGGTCTACCCACAGCCTCCCTAGGCAGGAACCAAGTCCGGCCGCGGAGACCAGGTCTACCTCGGGAGCCAGCGGCCGGGAACTGAGTCCGGCCGCGGACAGCAGGTCTACCCACCGCTTCTCTAGGCAGGAACTAAGTCCGGCCGGGGAGAGCAGGTCTACCCACAGCCTCCCTAGGCAGGAACTAAGTCCGGCCGGGGAGAGCAGGTCTACCCACAGCCTCCCTAGGCAGGAACTAAGTCCGGCCGCGGACAGCAGGTCTACCCACAGCCTCCCTAGGCAGGAACCAAGTCCGGCCGCGGAGAGCAGGTCTACCCACCGCTTCCCTAGGCAGGAACCAAGTCCGGCCGCGGAGAGCAGGTCTACCCACAGCCTCCCTAGGCAGGAACCGAGTCCGGCCGCGGAGACCAGGTCTACCCACAGCCTCCCTAGGCAGGAACCGAGTCCGGCCGCGGAGACCAGGTCTACCCACCGCTTCCCTAGGCAGGAACTAAGTCCGGCCGCGGAGAGCAGGTCTACCCACCGCTTCCCTAGGCAGGAACCGAGTCCGGCCGCGGAGACCAGGTCTACCCCGGAAGCGAGGCCGGCCGCGGACAGCAGATCTACCCACCGCTTCCCTAGGCAGGAACTAAGTCCGGCCGCGGAGAGCAGGTCTACCCACCGCTTCCCTAGGCAGGAACTAAGTCCGGCCGCGGAGACCAGGTCTACCTCGGGAGCCAGCGGCCGGGAACTGAGTCCGGCCGCGGACAGCAGGTCTACCCACCGCTTCTCTAGGCAGGAACTAAGTCCGGCCGCGGACAGCAGGTCTACCCACAGCCTCCCTAGGCAGGAACTAAGTCCGGCCGGGGAGAGCAGGTCTACCCACAGCCTCCCTAGGCAGGAACCAAGTCCGGCCGCGGAGACCAGGTCTACCCCGGAAGCGAGGCCGGCCGCGGAGAGCAGGTCTACCCACAGCTTCCCTAGGCAGGAACCGAGTCCGGCCGCGGAGAGCAGGTCTACCCACAGCCTCCCTAGGCAGGAACCGAGTCCGGCCGCGGAGACCAGGTCTACCCACAGCCTCCCTAGGCAGGAACCGAGTCCGGCCGCGGAGACCAGGTCTACCCACCGCTTCCCTAGGCAGGAACTAAGTCCGGCCGCGGAGAGCAGGTCTACCCACCGCTTCCCTAGGCAGGAACTAAGTCCGGCCGCGGACAGCAGGTCTACCCACCGCTTCCCTAGGCAGGAACCGAGTCCGGCCGCGGAGACCAGGTCTACCCCGGAAGCGAGGCCGGCCGCGGAGAGCAGGTCTACCCACCGCTTCCCTAGGCAGGAACTAAGTCCGGCCGCGGAGAGCAGGTCTACCCACCGCTTCCCTAGGCAGGAACTAAGTCCGGCCGCGGACAGCAGGTCTACCCACAGCCTCCCTAGGCAGGAACTAAGTCCGGCCGCGGACAGCAGGTCTACCCACCGCTTCCCTAGGCAGGAACCAAGTCCGGCCGCGGAGACCAGGTCTACCCCGGAAGCGAGGCCGGCCGCGGACAGCAGGTCTACCCACAGCCTCCCTAGGCAGGAACCAAGTCCGGCCGCGGAGACCAGGTCTACCTCGGGAGCCAGCGGCCGGGAACTGAGTCCGGCCGCGGACAGCAGGTCTACCCACCGCTTCTCTAGGCAGGAACTAAGTCCGGCCGGGGAGAGCAGGTCTACCCACAGCCTCCCTAGGCAGGAACTAAGTCCGGCCGGGGAGAGCAGGTCTACCCACAGCCTCCCTAGGCAGGAACCAAGTCCGGCCGCGGAGAGCAGGTCTACCCACCGCTTCCCTAGGCAGGAACCAAGTCCGGCCGCGGAGAGCAGGTCTACCCCGGAAGCGAGGCCGGCCGCGGAGAGCAGGTCTACCCACAGCCTCCCTAGGCAGGAACCAAGTCCGGCCGCGGAGACCAGGTCTACCCCGGAAGCGAGGCCGGCCGCGGAGAGCAGGTCTACCCCGGAAGCGAGGCCGGCCGCGGACAGCAGGTCTACCCACAGCCTCCCTAGGCAGGAACCAAGTCCGGCCGCGGAGACCAGGTCTACCTCGGGAGCCAGCGGCCGGGAACTGAGTCCGGCCGCGGACAGCAGGTCTACCCACCGCTTCTCTAGGCAGGAACTAAGTCCGGCCGCGGACAGCAGGTCTACCCACAGCCTCCCTAGGCAGGAACTAAGTCCGGCCGGGGAGAGCAGGTCTACCCACAGCCTCCCTAGGCAGGAACCAAGTCCGGCCGCGGAGACCAGGTCTACCTCGGGAGCCAGCGGCCGGGAACTGAGTCCGGCCGCGGACAGCAGGTCTACCCACCGCTTCTCTAGGCAGGAACTAAGTCCGGCCGGGGAGAGCAGGTCTACCCACAGCCTCCCTAGGCAGGAACTAAGTCCGGCCGGGGAGAGCAGGTCTACCCACAGCCTCCCTAGGCAGGAACTAAGTCCGGCCGCGGACAGCAGGTCTACCCACAGCCTCCCTAGGCAGGAACCAAGTCCGGCCGCGGAGACCAGGTCTACCCACCGCTTCCCTAGGCAGGAACCAAGTCCGGCCGCGGAGACCAGGTCTACCCCGGAAGCGAGGCCGGCCGCGGAGACCAGGTCTACCCACAGCCTCCCTAGGCAGGAACCAAGTCCGGCCGCGGAGAGCAGGTCTACCCCGGAAGCGAGGCCGGCCGCGGAGAGCAGGTCTACCCACAGCCTCCCTAGGCAGGAACCAAGTCCGGCCGCGGAGACCAGGTCTACCCCGGAAGCGAGGCCGGCCGCGGAGACCAGGTCTACCCACAGCTTCCCTAGGCAGGAACGAAGTCCGGCCGCGGACAGCAGGTCTACCCACAGCTTCCCTAGGCAGGAACCGAGTCCGGCCGCGGAGAGCAGGTCTACCCACAGCCTCCCTAGGCAGGAACCGAGTCCGGCCGCGGAGACCAGGTCTACCCACAGCCTCCCTAGGCAGGAACCGAGTCCGGCCGCGGAGACCAGGTCTACCCACCGCTTCCCTAGGCAGGAACTAAGTCCGGCCGCGGAGAGCAGGTCTACCCACCGCTTCCCTAGGCAGGAACCGAGTCCGGCCGCGGAGACCAGGTCTACCCCGGAAGCGAGGCCGGCCGCGGACAGCAGATCTACCCACCGCTTCCCTAGGCAGGAACCAAGTCCGGCCGCGGAGAGCAGGTCTACCCCGGAAGCGAGGCCGGCCGCGGAGAGCAGGTCTACCCACAGCCTCCCTAGGCAGGAACCAAGTCCGGCCGCGGAGACCAGGTCTACCCCGGAAGCGAGGCCGGCCGCGGAGAGCAGGTCTACCCCGGAAGCGAGGCCGGCCGCGGACAGCAGGTCTACCCACAGCCTCCCTAGGCAGGAACCAAGTCCGGCCGCGGAGACCAGGTCTACCTCGGGAGCCAGCGGCCGGGAACTGAGTCCGGCCGCGGACAGCAGGTCTACCCACCGCTTCTCTAGGCAGGAACTAAGTCCGGCCGCGGACAGCAGGTCTACCCACAGCCTCCCTAGGCAGGAACTAAGTCCGGCCGGGGAGAGCAGGTCTACCCACAGCCTCCCTAGGCAGGAACCAAGTCCGGCCGCGGAGACCAGGTCTACCTCGGGAGCCAGCGGCCGGGAACTGAGTCCGGCCGCGGACAGCAGGTCTACCCACCGCTTCTCTAGGCAGGAACTAAGTCCGGCCGGGGAGAGCAGGTCTACCCACAGCCTCCCTAGGCAGGAACTAAGTCCGGCCGGGGAGAGCAGGTCTACCCACAGCCTCCCTAGGCAGGAACTAAGTCCGGCCGCGGACAGCAGGTCTACCCACAGCCTCCCTAGGCAGGAACCAAGTCCGGCCGCGGAGAGCAGGTCTACCCACCGCTTCCCTAGGCAGGAACCAAGTCCGGCCGCGGAGAGCAGGTCTACCCCGGAAGCGAGGCCGGCCGCGGAGAGCAGGTCTACCCACAGCCTCCCTAGGCAGGAACCAAGTCCGGCCGCGGAGACCAGGTCTACCCCGGAAGCGAGGCCGGCCGCGGAGACCAGGTCTACCCACAGCTTCCCTAGGCAGGAACGAAGTCCGGCCGCGGACAGCAGGTCTACCCACAGCTTCCCTAGGCAGGAACCGAGTCCGGCCGCGGAGAGCAGGTCTACCCACAGCCTCCCTAGGCAGGAACCGAGTCCGGCCGCGGAGACCAGGTCTACCCACAGCCTCCCTAGGCAGGAACCGAGTCCGGCCGCGGAGACCAGGTCTACCCACCGCTTCCCTAGGCAGGAACTAAGTCCGGCCGCGGAGAGCAGGTCTACCCACCGCTTCCCTAGGCAGGAACCGAGTCCGGCCGCGGAGACCAGGTCTACCCCGGAAGCGAGGCCGGCCGCGGACAGCAGATCTACCCACCGCTTCCCTAGGCAGGAACTAAGTCCGGCCGCGGACAGCAGGTCTATCCACAGCCTCCCTAGGCAGGAACTGTGTCCGGCCGCGGAGAGCAGGTCTACCCACCGCTTCCCTAGGCAGGAACTAAGTCCGGCCGCGGAGACCAGGTCTACCTCGGGAGCCAGCGGCCGGGAACTGAGTCCGGCCGCGGACAGCAGGTCTACCCACCGCTTCTCTAGGCAGGAACTAAGTCCGGCCGCGGACAGCAGGTCTACCCACAGCCTCCCTAGGCAGGAACTAAGTCCGGCCGGGGAGAGCAGGTCTACCCACAGCCTCCCTAGGCAGGAACCAAGTCCGGCCGCGGAGACCAGGTCTACCCCGGAAGCGAGGCCGGCCGCGGAGAGCAGGTCTACCCACAGCTTCCCTAGGCAGGAACGAAGTCCGGCCGCGGACAGCAGGTCTACCCACAGCTTCCCTAGGCAGGAACCGAGTCCGGCCGCGGAGAGCAGGTCTACCCACAGCCTCCCTAGGCAGGAACCGAGTCCGTCCGCGGAGACCAGGTCTACCCACAGCCTCCCTAGGCAGGAACCGAGTCCGGCCGCGGAGACCAGGTCTACCCACCGCTTCCCTAGGCAGGAACCGAGTCCGGCCGCGGAGACCAGGTCTACCCCGGAAGCGAGGCCGGCCGCGGACAGCAGATCTACCCACCGCTTCCCTAGGCAGGAACTAAGTCCGGCCGCGGAGAGCAGGTCTACCCACCGCTTCCCTAGGCAGGAACTAAGTCCGGCCGCGGACAGCAGGTCTATCCACAGCCTCCCTAGGCAGGAACTGTGTCCGGCCGCGGACAGCAGGTCTACCCACCGCTTCCCTAGGCAGGAACCGAGTCCGGCCGCGGAGACCAGGTCTACCCCGGAAGCGAGGCCGGCCGCGGACAGCAGGTCTACCCACAGCCTCCCTAGGCAGGAACCAAGTCCGGCCGCGGAGACCAGGTCTACCTCGGGAGCCAGCGGCCGGGAACTGAGTCCGGCCGCGGACAGCAGGTCTACCCACCGCTTCTCTAGGCAGGAACTAAGTCCGGCCGGGGAGAGCAGGTCTACCCACAGCCTCCCTAGGCAGGAACTAAGTCCGGCCGGGGAGAGCAGGTCTACCCACAGCCTCCCTAGGCAGGAACCAAGTCCGGCCGCGGAGAGCAGGTCTACCCACCGCTTCCCTAGGCAGGAACCAAGTCCGGCCGCGGACAGCAGGTCTACCCACAGCCTCCCTAGGCAGGAACCAAGTCCGGCCGCGGAGAGCAGGTCTACCCACCGCTTCCCTAGGCAGGAACCAAGTCCGGCCGCGGAGAGCAGGTCTATCCCGGAAGCGAGGCCGGCCGCGGAGAGCAGGTCTACCCACAGCCTCCCTAGGCAGGAACCAAGTCCGGCCGCGGAGACCAGGTCTACCCCGGAAGCGAGGCCGGCCGCGGAGACCAGGTCTACCCACAGCTTCCCTAGGCAGGAACGAAGTCCGGCCGCGGACAGCAGGTCTACCCACAGCTTCCCTAGGCAGGAACCGAGTCCGGCCGCGGAGAGCAGGTCTACCCACAGCCTCCCTAGGCAGGAACCGAGTCCGGCCGCGGACAGCAGGTCTACCCACAGCTTCCCTAGGCAGGAACCGAGTCCGGCCGCGGAGAGCAGGTCTACCCACAGCCTCCCTAGGCAGGAACCGAGTCCGGCCGCGGAGACCAGGTCTACCCACAGCCTCCCTAGGCAGGAACCGAGTCCGGCCGCGGAGACCAGGTCTACCCACCGCTTCCCTAGGCAGGAACTAAGTCCGGCCGCGGAGAGCAGGTCTACCCACCGCTTCCCTAGGCAGGAACTAAGTCCGGCCGCGGACAGCAGGTCTACCCACCGCTTCCCTAGGCAGGAACCGAGTCCGGCCGCGGAGACCAGGTCTACCCCGGAAGCGAGGCCGGCCGCGGAGAGCAGGTCTACCCACCGCTTCCCTAGGCAGGAACTAAGTCCGGCCGCGGAGAGCAGGTCTACCCACCGCTTCCCTAGGCAGGAACTAAGTCCGGCCGCGGACAGCAGGTCTACCCACAGCCTCCCTAGGCAGGAACTAAGTCCGGCCGCGGACAGCAGGTCTACCCACCGCTTCCCTAGGCAGGAACCGAGTCCGGCCGCGGAGACCAGGTCTACCCCGGAAGCGAGGCCGGCCGCGGACAGCAGGTCTACCCACAGCCTCCCTAGGCAGGAACCAAGTCCGGCCGCGGAGACCAGGTCTACCTCGGGAGCCAGCGGCCGGGAACTGAGTCCGGCCGCGGACAGCAGGTCTACCCACCGCTTCTCTAGGCAGGAACTAAGTCCGGCCGGGGAGAGCAGGTCTACCCACAGCCTCCCTAGGCAGGAACTAAGTCCGGCCGGGGAGAGCAGGTCTACCCACAGCCTCCCTAGGCAGGAACCAAGTCCGGCCGCGGAGAGCAGGTCTACCCACCGCTTCCCTAGGCAGGAACCAAGTCCGGCCGCGGACAGCAGGTCTACCCACAGCCTCCCTAGGCAGGAACCAAGTCCGGCCGCGGAGAGCAGGTCTACCCACCGCTTCCCTAGGCAGGAACCAAGTCCGGCCGCGGAGAGCAGGTCTATCCCGGAAGCGAGGCCGGCCGCGGAGAGCAGGTCTACCCACAGCCTCCCTAGGCAGGAACCAAGTCCGGTCGCGGAGACCAGGTCTACCCCGGAAGCGAGGCCGGCCGCGGAGACCAGGTCTACCCACAGCTTCCCTAGGCAGGAACGAAGTCCGGCCGCGGACAGCAGGTCTACCCACAGCTTCCCTAGGCAGGAACCGAGTCCGGCCGCGGAGAGCAGGTCTACCCACAGCCTCCCTAGGCAGGAACCGAGTCCGGCCGCGGAGACCAGGTCTACCCACAGCCTCCCTAGGCAGGAACCGAGTCCGGCCGCGGAGACCAGGTCTACCCACCGCTTCCCTAGGCAGGAACTAAGTCCGGCCGCGGAGAGCAGGTCTACCCACCGCTTCCCTAGGCAGGAACCGAGTCCGGCCGCGGAGACCAGGTCTACCCCGGAAGCGAGGCCGGCCGCGGACAGCAGATCTACCCACCGCTTCCCTAGGCAGGAACTAAGTCCGGCCGCGGAGAGCAGGTCTACCCACCGCTTCCCTAGGCAGGAACTAAGTCCGGCCGCGGACAGCAGGTCTATCCACAGCCTCCCTAGGCAGGAACTGTGTCCGGCCGCGGAGAGCAGGTCTACCCACCGCTTCCCTAGGCAGGAACTAAGTCCGGCCGCGGAGACCAGGTCTACCTCGGGAGCCAGCGGCCGGGAACTGAGTCCGGCCGCGGACAGCAGGTCTACCCACCGCTTCTCTAGGCAGGAACTAAGTCCGGCCGCGGACAGCAGGTCTACCCACAGCCTCCCTAGGCAGGAACTAAGTCCGGCCGGGGAGAGCAGGTCTACCCACAGCCTCCCTAGGCAGGAACCAAGTCCGGCCGCGGAGACCAGGTCTACCCCGGAAGCGAGGCCGGCCGCGGAGAGCAGGTCTACCCACAGCTTCCCTAGGCAGGAACGAAGTCCGGCCGCGGACAGCAGGTCTACCCACAGCTTCCCTAGGCAGGAACCGAGTCCGGCCGCGGAGAGCAGGTCTACCCACAGCCTCCCTAGGCAGGAACCGAGTCCGGCCGCGGAGACCAGGTCTACCCACAGCCTCCCTAGGCAGGAACCGAGTCCGGCCGCGGAGACCAGGTCTACCCACCGCTTCCCTAGGCAGGAACTAAGTCCGGCCGCGGAGAGCAGGTCTACCCACCGCTTCCCTAGGCAGGAACTAAGTCCGGCCGCGGACAGCAGGTCTACCCACCGCTTCCCTAGGCAGGAACCGAGTCCGGCCGCGGAGACCAGGTCTACCCCGGAAGCGAGGCCGGCCGCGGAGAGCAGGTCTACCCACCGCTTCCCTAGGCAGGAACTAAGTCCGGCCGCGGAGAGCAGGTCTACCCACCGCTTCCCTAGGCAGGAACTAAGTCCGGCCGCGGACAGCAGGTCTACCCACAGCCTCCCTAGGCAGGAACTAAGTCCGGCCGCGGACAGCAGGTCTACCCACCGCTTCCCTAGGCAGGAACCGAGTCCGGCCGCGGAGACCAGGTCTACCCCGGAAGCGAGGCCGGCCGCGGACAGCAGGTCTACCCACAGCCTCCCTAGGCAGGAACCAAGTCCGGCCGCGGAGACCAGGTCTACCTCGGGAGCCAGCGGCCGGGAACTGAGTCCGGCCGCGGACAGCAGGTCTACCCACCGCTTCTCTAGGCAGGAACTAAGTCCGGCCGGGGAGAGCAGGTCTACCCACAGCCTCCCTAGGCAGGAACTAAGTCCGGCCGGGGAGAGCAGGTCTACCCACAGCCTCCCTAGGCAGGAACCAAGTCCGGCCGCGGAGAGCAGGTCTACCCACCGCTTCCCTAGGCAGGAACCAAGTCCGGCCGCGGAGAGCAGGTCTACCCCGGAAGCGAGGCCGGCCGCGGAGAGCAGGTCTACCCACAGCCTCCCTAGGCAGGAACCAAGTCCGGCCGCGGAGACCAGGTCTACCCCGGAAGCGAGGCCGGCCGCGGAGAGCAGGTCTACCCCGGAAGCGAGGCCGGCCGCGGACAGCAGGTCTACCCACAGCCTCCCTAGGCAGGAACCAAGTCCGGCCGCGGAGACCAGGTCTACCTCGGGAGCCAGCGGCCGGGAACTGAGTCCGGCCGCGGACAGCAGGTCTACCCACCGCTTCTCTAGGCAGGAACTAAGTCCGGCCGCGGACAGCAGGTCTACCCACAGCCTCCCTAGGCAGGAACTAAGTCCGGCCGGGGAGAGCAGGTCTACCCACAGCCTCCCTAGGCAGGAACCAAGTCCGGCCGCGGAGACCAGGTCTACCTCGGGAGCCAGCGGCCGGGAACTGAGTCCGGCCGCGGACAGCAGGTCTACCCACCGCTTCTCTAGGCAGGAACTAAGTCCGGCCGGGGAGAGCAGGTCTACCCACAGCCTCCCTAGGCAGGAACTAAGTCCGGCCGGGGAGAGCAGGTCTACCCACAGCCTCCCTAGGCAGGAACTAAGTCCGGCCGCGGACAGCAGGTCTACCCACAGCCTCCCTAGGCAGGAACCAAGTCCGGCCGCGGAGAGCAGGTCTACCCACCGCTTCCCTAGGCAGGAACCAAGTCCGGCCGCGGAGAGCAGGTCTACCCCGGAAGCGAGGCCGGCCGCGGAGAGCAGGTCTACCCACAGCCTCCCTAGGCAGGAACCAAGTCCGGCCGCGGAGACCAGGTCTACCCCGGAAGCGAGGCCGGCCGCGGAGACCAGGTCTACCCACAGCTTCCCTAGGCAGGAACGAAGTCCGGCCGCGGACAGCAGGTCTACCCACAGCTTCCCTAGGCAGGAACCGAGTCCGGCCGCGGAGAGCAGGTCTACCCACAGCCTCCCTAGGCAGGAACCGAGTCCGGCCGCGGAGACCAGGTCTACCCACAGCCTCCCTAGGCAGGAACCGAGTCCGGCCGCGGAGACCAGGTCTACCCACCGCTTCCCTAGGCAGGAACTAAGTCCGGCCGCGGAGAGCAGGTCTACCCACCGCTTCCCTAGGCAGGAACCGAGTCCGGCCGCGGAGACCAGGTCTACCCCGGAAGCGAGGCCGGCCGCGGACAGCAGATCTACCCACCGCTTCCCTAGGCAGGAACTAAGTCCGGCCGCGGACAGCAGGTCTATCCACAGCCTCCCTAGGCAGGAACTGTGTCCGGCCGCGGAGAGCAGGTCTACCCACCGCTTCCCTAGGCAGGAACTAAGTCCGGCCGCGGAGACCAGGTCTACCTCGGGAGCCAGCGGCCGGGAACTGAGTCCGGCCGCGGACAGCAGGTCTACCCACCGCTTCTCTAGGCAGGAACTAAGTCCGGCCGCGGACAGCAGGTCTACCCACAGCCTCCCTAGGCAGGAACTAAGTCCGGCCGGGGAGAGCAGGTCTACCCACAGCCTCCCTAGGCAGGAACCAAGTCCGGCCGCGGAGACCAGGTCTACCCCGGAAGCGAGGCCGGCCGCGGAGAGCAGGTCTACCCACAGCTTCCCTAGGCAGGAACGAAGTCCGGCCGCGGACAGCAGGTCTACCCACAGCTTCCCTAGGCAGGAACCGAGTCCGGCCGCGGAGAGCAGGTCTACCCACAGCCTCCCTAGGCAGGAACCGAGTCCGGCCGCGGAGACCAGGTCTACCCACAGCCTCCCTAGGCAGGAACCGAGTCCGGCCGCGGAGACCAGGTCTACCCACCGCTTCCCTAGGCAGGAACTAAGTCCGGCCGCGGAGAGCAGGTCTACCCACCGCTTCCCTAGGCAGGAACTAAGTCCGGCCGCGGACAGCAGGTCTACCCACCGCTTCCCTAGGCAGGAACCAAGTCCGGCCGCGGAGACCAGGTCTACCCCGGAAGCGAGGCCGGCCGCGGAGAGCAGGTCTACCCACCGCTTCCCTAGGCAGGAACTAAGTCCGGCCGCGGAGAGCAGGTCTACCCACCGCTTCCCTAGGCAGGAACTAAGTCCGGCCGCGGACAGCAGGTCTACCCACAGCCTCCCTAGGCAGGAACTAAGTCCGGCCGCGGACAGCAGGTCTACCCACCGCTTCCCTAGGCAGGAACCGAGTCCGGCCGCGGAGACCAGGTCTACCCCGGAAGCGAGGCCGGCCGCGGACAGCAGGTCTACCCACAGCCTCCCTAGGCAGGAACCAAGTCCGGCCGCGGAGACCAGGTCTACCTCGGGAGCCAGCGGCCGGGAACTGAGTCCGGCCGCGGACAGCAGGTCTACCCACCGCTTCTCTAGGCAGGAACTAAGTCCGGCCGGGGAGAGCAGGTCTACCCACAGCCTCCCTAGGCAGGAACTAAGTCCGGCCGGGGAGAGCAGGTCTACCCACAGCCTCCCTAGGCAGGAACCAAGTCCGGCCGCGGAGAGCAGGTCTACCCACCGCTTCCCTAGGCAGGAACCAAGTCCGGCCGCGGAGAGCAGGTCTACCCCGGAAGCGAGGCCGGCCGCGGAGAGCAGGTCTACCCACAGCGTCCCTAGGCAGGAACCAAGTCCGGCCGCGGAGACCAGGTCTACCCCGGAAGCGAGGCCGGCCGCGGAGAGCAGGTCTACCCCGGAAGCGAGGCCGGCCGCGGACAGCAGGTCTACCCACAGCCTCCCTAGGCAGGAACCAAGTCCGGCCGCGGAGACCAGGTCTACCTCGGGAGCCAGCGGCCGGGAACTGAGTCCGGCCGCGGACAGCAGGTCTACCCACCGCTTCTCTAGGCAGGAACTAAGTCCGGCCGCGGACAGCAGGTCTACCCACAGCCTCCCTAGGCAGGAACTAAGTCCGGCCGGGGAGAGCAGGTCTACCCACAGCCTCCCTAGGCAGGAACCAAGTCCGGCCGCGGAGACCAGGTCTACCTCGGGAGCCAGCGGCCGGGAACTGAGTCCGGCCGCGGACAGCAGGTCTACCCACCGCTTCTCTAGGCAGGAACTAAGTCCGGCCGGGGAGAGCAGGTCTACCCACAGCCTCCCTAGGCAGGAACTAAGTCCGGCCGGGGAGAGCAGGTCTACCCACAGCCTCCCTAGGCAGGAACTAAGTCCGGCCGCGGACAGCAGGTCTACCCACAGCCTCCCTAGGCAGGAACCAAGTCCGGCCGCGGAGAGCAGGTCTACCCCGGAAGCGAGGCCGGCCGCGGAGAGCAGGTCTACCCACAGCCTCCCTAGGCAGGAACCAAGTCCGGCCGCGGAGACCAGGTCTACCCCGGAAGCGAGGCCGGCCGCGGAGACCAGGTCTACCCACAGCTTCCCTAGGCAGGAACGAAGTCCGGCCGCGGACAGCAGGTCTACCCACAGCTTCCCTAGGCAGGAACCGAGTCCGGCCGCGGAGAGCAGGTCTACCCACAGCCTCCCTAGGCAGGAACCGAGTCCGGCCGCGGAGACCAGGTCTACCCACAGCCTCCCTAGGCAGGAACCGAGTCCGGCCGCGGAGACCAGGTCTACCCACCGCTTCCCTAGGCAGGAACTAAGTCCGGCCGCGGAGAGCAGGTCTACCCACCGCTTCCCTAGGCAGGAACCGAGTCCGGCCGCGGAGACCAGGTCTACCCCGGAAGCGAGGCCGGCCGCGGACAGCAGGTCTACCCACCGCTTCCCTAGGCAGGAACTAAGTCCGGCCGCGGACAGCAGGTCTATCCACAGCCTCCCTAGGCAGGAACTGTGTCCGGCCGCGGAGAGCAGGTCTACCCACCGCTTCCCTAGGCAGGAACTAAGTCCGGCCGCGGAGACCAGGTCTACCTCGGGAGCCAGCGGCCGGGAACTGAGTCCGGCCGCGGACAGCAGGTCTACCCACCGCTTCTCTAGGCAGGAACAAAGTCCGGCCGCGGACAGCAGGTCTACCCACAGCCTCCCTAGGCAGGAACTAAGTCCGGCCGGGGAGAGCAGGTCTACCCACAGCCTCCCTAGGCAGGAACCAAGTCCGGCCGCGGAGACCAGGTCTACCCCGGAAGCGAGGCCGGCCGCGGAGAGCAGGTCTACCCACAGCTTCCCTAGGCAGGAACGAAGTCCGGCCGCGGACAGCAGGTCTACCCACAGCTTCCCTAGGCAGGAACCGAGTCCGGCCGCGGAGAGCAGGTCTACCCACAGCCTCCCTAGGCAGGAACCGAGTCCGGCCGCGGAGACCAGGTCTACCCACAGCCTCCCTAGGCAGGAACCGAGTCCGGCCGCGGAGACCAGGTCTACCCACCGCTTCCCTAGGCAGGAACTAAGTCCGGCCGCGGAGAGCAGGTCTACCCACCGCTTCCCTAGGCAGGAACTAAGTCCGGCCGCGGACAGCAGGTCTACCCACCGCTTCCCTAGGCAGGAACCGAGTCCGGCCGCGGAGACCAGGTCTACCCCGGAAGCGAGGCCGGCCGCGGAGAGCAGGTCTACCCACCGCTTCCCTAGGCAGGAACTAAGTCCGGCCGCGGAGAGCAGGTCTACCCACCGCTTCCCTAGGCAGGAACTAAGTCCGGCCGCGGACAGCAGGTCTACCCACAGCCTCCCTAGGCAGGAACTAAGTCCGGCCGCGGACAGCAGGTCTACCCACCGCTTCCCTAGGCAGGAACCGAGTCCGGCCGCGGAGACCAGGTCTACCCCGGAAGCGAGGCCGGCCGCGGACAGCAGGTCTACCCACAGCCTCCCTAGGCAGGAACCAAGTCCGGCCGCGGAGACCAGGTCTACCTCGGGAGCCAGCGGCCGGGAACTGAGTCCGGCCGCGGACAGCAGGTCTACCCACCGCTTCTCTAGGCAGGAACTAAGTCCGGCCGGGGAGAGCAGGTCTACCCACAGCCTCCCTAGGCAGGAACTAAGTCCGGCCGGGGAGAGCAGGTCTACCCACAGCCTCCCTAGGCAGGAACCAAGTCCGGCCGCGGAGACCAGGTCTACCTCGGGAGCCAGCGGCCGGGAACTGAGTCCGGCCGCGGACAGCAGGTCTACCCACCGCTTCTCTAGGCAGGAACTAAGTCCGGCCGCGGACAGCAGGTCTACCCACAGCCTCCCTAGGCAGGAACTAAGTCCGGCCGGGGAGAGCAGGTCTACCCACAGCCTCCCTAGGCAGGAACTAAGTCCGGCCGCGGACAGCAGGTCTACCCACAGCCTCCCTAGGCAGGAACCAAGTCCGGCCGCGGAGAGCAGGTCTACCCACCGCTTCCCTAGGCAGGAACCAAGTCCGGCCGCGGAGAGCAGGTCTACCCCGGAAGCGAGGCCGGCCGCGGAGAGCAGGTCTACCCACAGCCTCCCTAGGCAGGAACCAAGTCCGGCCGCGGAGACCAGGTCTACCCCGGAAGCGAGGCCGGCCGCGGAGACCAGGTCTACCCACAGCTTCCCTAGGCAGGAACGAAGTCCGGCCGCGGACAGCAGGTCTACCCACAGCTTCCCTAGGCAGGAACCGAGTCCGGCCGCGGAGAGCAGGTCTACCCACAGCCTCCCTAGGCAGGAACCGAGTCCGGCCGCGGAGACCAGGTCTACCCACAGCCTCCCTAGGCAGGAACCGAGTCCGGCCGCGGAGACCAGGTCTACCCACCGCTTCCCTAGGCAGGAACTAAGTCCGGCCGCGGAGAGCAGGTCTACCCACCGCTTCCCTAGGCAGGAACCGAGTCCGGCCGCGGAGACCAGGTCTACCCCGGAAGCGAGGCCGGCCGCGGACAGCAGATCTACCCACCGCTTCCCTAGGCAGGAACTAAGTCCGGCCGCGGAGAGCAGGTCTACCCACCGCTTCCCTAGGCAGGAACTAAGTCCGGCCGCGGACAGCAGGTCTATCCACAGCCTCCCTAGGCAGGAACTGTGTCCGGCCGCGGAGAGCAGGTCTACCCACCGCTTCCCTAGGCAGGAACTAAGTCCGGCCGCGGAGACCAGGTCTACCTCGGGAGCCAGCGGCCGGGAACTAAGTCCGGCCGCGGACAGCAGGTCTACCCACCGCTTCTCTAGGCAGGAACTAAGTCCGGCCGCGGACAGCAGGTCTACCCACAGCCTCCCTAGGCAGGAACTAAGTCCGGCCGCGGAGAGCAGGTCTACCCACCGCTTCCCTAGGCAGGAACTAAGTCCGGCCGGGGAGAGCAGGTCTACCCACAGCCTCCCTAGGCAGGAACTAAGTCCGGCCGGGGAGAGCAGGTCTACCCACAGCCTCCCTAGGCAGGAACCAAGTCCGGCCGCGGAGACCAGGTCTACCCCGGAAGCGAGGCCGGCCGCGGAGAGCAGGTCTACCCACAGCTTCCCTAGGCAGGAACGAAGTCCGGCCGCGGACAGCAGGTCTACCCACAGCTTCCCTAGGCAGGAACCGAGTCCGGCCGCGGAGAGCAGGTCTACCCACAGCCTCCCTAGGCAGGAACCGAGTCCGGCCGCGGAGACCAGGTCTACCCACAGCCTCCCTAGGCAGGAACCGAGTCCGGCCGCGGAGACCAGGTCTACCCACCGCTTCCCTAGGCAGGAACTAAGTCCGGCCGCGGAGAGCAGGTCTACCCACCGCTTCCCTAGGCAGGAACCGAGTCCGGCCGCGGAGACCAGGTCTACCCCGGAAGCGAGGCCGGCCGCGGAGAGCAGGTCTACCCACCGCTTCCCTAGGCAGGAACTAAGTCCGGCCGCGGAGAGCAGGTCTACCCACCGCTTCCCTAGGCAGGAACTAAGTCCGGCCGCGGACAGCAGGTCTACCCACAGCCTCCCTAGGCAGGAACTAAGTCCGGCCGCGGACAGCAGGTCTACCCACCGCTTCCCTAGGCAGGAACCGAGTCCGGCCGCGGAGACCAGGTCTACCCCGGAAGCGAGGCCGGCCGCGGACAGCAGGTCTACCCACAGCCTCCCTAGGCAGGAACCAAGTCCGGCCGCGGAGACCAGGTCTACCTCGGGAGCCAGCGGCCGGGAACTGAGTCCGGCCGCGGACAGCAGGTCTACCCACCGCTTCTCTAGGCAGGAACTAAGTCCGGCCGGGGAGAGCAGGTCTACCCACAGCCTCCCTAGGCAGGAACTAAGTCCGGCCGGGGAGAGCAGGTCTACCCACAGCCTCCCTAGGCAGGAACCAAGTCCGGCCGCGGAGAGCAGGTCTACCCACCGCTTCCCTAGGCAGGAACCAAGTCCGGCCGCGGACAGCAGGTCTACCCACAGCCTCCCTAGGCAGGAACCAAGTCCGGCCGCGGAGAGCAGGTCTACCCACCGCTTCCCTAGGCAGGAACCAAGTCCGGCCGCGGAGACCAGGTCTACCCACCGCTTCCCTAGGCAGGAACTAAGTCCGGCCGCGGAGAGCAGGTCTACCCACCGCTTCCCTAGGCAGGAACTAAGTCCGGCCGCGGACAGCAGGTCTACCCACCGCTTCCCTAGGCAGGAACCGAGTCCGGCCGCGGAGACCAGGTCTACCCCGGAAGCGAGGCCGGCCGCGGAGAGCAGGTCTACCCACCGCTTCCCTAGGCAGGAACTAAGTCCGGCCGCGGAGAGCAGGTCTACCCACCGCTTCCCTAGGCAGGAACTAAGTCCGGCCGCGGACAGCAGGTCTACCCACAGCCTCCCTAGGCAGGAACTAAGTCCGGCCGCGGACAGCAGGTCTACCCACCGCTTCCCTAGGCAGGAACCGAGTCCGGCCGCGGAGACCAGGTCTACCCCGGAAGCGAGGCCGGCCGCGGACAGCAGGTCTACCCACAGCCTCCCTAGGCAGGAACCAAGTCCGGCCGCGGAGACCAGGTCTACCTCGGGAGCCAGCGGCCGGGAACTGAGTCCGGCCGCGGACAGCAGGTCTACCCACCGCTTCTCTAGGCAGGAACTAAGTCCGGCCGGGGAGAGCAGGTCTACCCACAGCCTCCCTAGGCAGGAACTAAGTCCGGCCGGGGAGAGCAGGTCTACCCACAGCCTCCCTAGGCAGGAACCAAGTCCGGCCGCGGAGAGCAGGTCTACCCACCGCTTCCCTAGGCAGGAACCAAGTCCGGCCGCGGACAGCAGGTCTACCCACAGCCTCCCTAGGCAGGAACCAAGTCCGGCCGCGGAGAGCAGGTCTACCCACCGCTTCCCTAGGCAGGAACCAAGTCCGGCCGCGGAGAGCAGGTCTATCCCGGAAGCGAGGCCGGCCGCGGAGAGCAGGTCTACCCACAGCCTCCCTAGGCAGGAACCAAGTCCGGCCGCGGAGACCAGGTCTACCCCGGAAGCGAGGCCGGCCGCGGAGACCAGGTCTACCCACAGCTTCCCTAGGCAGGAACGAAGTCCGGCCGCGGACAGCAGGTCTACCCACAGCTTCCCTAGGCAGGAACCGAGTCCGGCCGCGGAGAGCAGGTCTACCCACAGCCTCCCTAGGCAGGAACCGAGTCCGGCCGCGGAGACCAGGTCTACCCACAGCCTCCCTAGGCAGGAACCGAGTCCGGCCGCGGAGACCAGGTCTACCCACCGCTTCCCTAGGCAGGAACTAAGTCCGGCCGCGGAGAGCAGGTCTACCCACCGCTTCCCTAGGCAGGAACCGAGTCCGGCCGCGGAGACCAGGTCTACCCCGGAAGCGAGGCCGGCCGCGGACAGCAGATCTACCCACCGCTTCCCTAGGCAGGAACTAAGTCCGGCCGCGGACAGCAGGTCTATCCACAGCCTCCCTAGGCAGGAACTGTGTCCGGCCGCGGAGAGCAGGTCTACCCACCGCTTCCCTAGGCAGGAACTAAGTCCGGCCGCGGAGACCAGGTCTACCTCGGGAGCCAGCGGCCGGGAACTGAGTCCGGCCGCGGACAGCAGGTCTACCCACCGCTTCTCTAGGCAGGAACCGAGTCCGGCCGCGGAGACCAAGTCTACCCCGAAAGCGAGGCCGGCCGCGGACAGCAGGTCTACCCACCGCTTCCCTAGGCAGGAACCGAGTCCGGCCGCGGAGACCAGGTCTACCCCGGAAGCGAGGCCGGCCGCGGAGAGCAGGTCTACCCACCGCTTCCCTAGGCAGGAACTAAGTCCGGCCGCGGAGAGCAGGTCTACCCACCGCTTCCCTAGGCAGGAACTAAGTCCGGCCGCGGACAGCAGGTCTACCCACAGCCTCCCTAGGCAGGAACTAAGTCCGGCCGCGGACAGCAGGTCTACCCACCGCTTCCCTAGGCAGGAACCGAGTCCGGCCGCGGAGACCAGGTCTACCCCGGAAGCGAGGCCGGCCGCGGACAGCAGGTCTACCCACAGCCTCCCTAGGCAGGAACCAAGTCCGGCCGCGGAGACCAGGTCTACCTCGGCAGCCAGCGGCCGGGAACTGAGTCCGGCCGCGGACAGCAGGTCTACCCACCGCTTCTCTAGGCAGGAACTAAGTCCGGCCGGGGAGAGCAGGTCTACCCACAGCCTCCCTAGGCAGGAACTAAGTCCGGCCGGGGAGAGCAGGTCTACCCACAGCCTCCCTAGGCAGGAACCAAGTCCGGCCGCGGAGAGCAGGTCTACCCACCGCTTCCCTAGGCAGGAACCAAGTCCGGCCGCGGAGAGCAGGTCTACCCCGGAAGCGAGGCCGGCCGCGGAGAGCAGGTCTACCCACAGCCTCCCTAGGCAGGAACCAAGTCCGGCCGCGGAGACCAGGTCTACCCCGGAAGCGAGGCCGGCCGCGGAGAGCAGGTCTACCCCGGAAGCGAGGCCGGCCGCGGACAGCAGGTCTACCCACAGCCTCCCTAGGCAGGAACCAAGTCCGGCCGCGGAGACCAGGTCTACCTCGGGAGCCAGCGGCCGGGAACTGAGTCCGGCCGCGGACAGCAGGTCTACCCACCGCTTCTCTAGGCAGGAACTAAGTCCGGCCGCGGACAGCAGGTCTACCCACAGCCTCCCTAGGCAGGAACTAAGTCCGGCCGGGGAGAGCAGGTCTACCCACAGCCTCCCTAGGCAGGAACCAAGTCCGGCCGCGGAGACCAGGTCTACCTCGGGAGCCAGCGGCCGGGAACTGAGTCCGGCCGCGGACAGCAGGTCTACCCACCGCTTCTCTAGGCAGGAACTAAGTCCGGCCGGGGAGAGCAGGTCTACCCACAGCCTCCCTAGGCAGGAACTAAGTCCGGCCGGGGAGAGCAGGTCTACCCACAGCCTCCCTAGGCAGGAACTAAGTCCGGCCGCGGACAGCAGGTCTACCCACAGCCTCCCTAGGCAGGAACCAAGTCCGGCCGCGGAGAGCAGGTCTACCCACCGCTTCCCTAGGCAGGAACCAAGTCCGGCCGCGGAGAGCAGGTCTACCCCGGAAGCGAGGCCGGCCGCGGAGAGCAGGTCTACCCACAGCCTCCCTAGGCAGGAACCAAGTCCGGCCGCGGAGACCAGGTCTACCCCGGAAGCGAGGCCGGCCGCGGAGACCAGGTCTACCCACAGCTTCCCTAGGCAGGAACGAAGTCCGGCCGCGGACAGCAGGTCTACCCACAGCTTCCCTAGGCAGGAACCGAGTCCGGCCGCGGAGAGCAGGTCTACCCACAGCCTCCCTAGGCAGGAACCGAGTCCGGCCGCGGAGACCAGGTCTACCCACAGCCTCCCTAGGCAGGAACCGAGTCCGGCCGCGGAGACCAGGTCTACCCACCGCTTCCCTAGGCAGGAACTAAGTCCGGCCGCGGAGAGCAGGTCTACCCACCGCTTCCCTAGGCAGGAACCGAGTCCGGCCGCGGAGACCAGGTCTACCCCGGAAGCGAGGCCGGCCGCGGACAGCAGATCTACCCACCGCTTCCCTAGGCAGGAACTAAGTCCGGCCGCGGACAGCAGGTCTATCCACAGCCTCCCTAGGCAGGAACTGTGTCCGGCCGCGGAGAGCAGGTCTACCCACCGCTTCCCTAGGCAGGAACTAAGTCCGGCCGCGGAGACCAGGTCTACCTCGGGAGCCAGCGGCCGGGAACTGAGTCCGGCCGCGGACAGCAGGTCTACCCACCGCTTCTCTAGGCAGGAACTAAGTCCGGCCGCGGACAGCAGGTCTACCCACAGCCTCCCTAGGCAGGAACTAAGTCCGGCCGGGGAGAGCAGGTCTACCCACAGCCTCCCTAGGCAGGAACCAAGTCCGGCCGCGGAGACCAGGTCTACCCCGGAAGCGAGGCCGGCCGCGGAGAGCAGGTCTACCCACAGCTTCCCTAGGCAGGAACGAAGTCCGGCCGCGGACAGCAGGTCTACCCACAGCTTCCCTAGGCAGGAACCGAGTCCGGCCGCGGAGAGCAGGTCTACCCACAGCCTCCCTAGGCAGGAACCGAGTCCGGCCGCGGAGACCAGGTCTACCCACAGCCTCCCTAGGCAGGAACCGAGTCCGGCCGCGGAGACCAGGTCTACCCACCGCTTCCCTAGGCAGGAACTAAGTCCGGCCGCGGAGAGCAGGTCTACCCACCGCTTCCCTAGGCAGGAACTAAGTCCGGCCGCGGACAGCAGGTCTACCCACCGCTTCCCTAGGCAGGAACCGAGTCCGGCCGCGGAGACCAGGTCTACCCCGGAAGCGAGGCCGGCCGCGGAGAGCAGGTCTACCCACCGCTTCCCTAGGCAGGAACTAAGTCCGGCCGCGGAGAGCAGGTCTACCCACCGCTTCCCTAGGCAGGAACTAAGTCCGGCCGCGGACAGCAGGTCTACCCACAGCCTCCCTAGGCAGGAACTAAGTCCGGCCGCGGACAGCAGGTCTACCCACCGCTTCCCTAGGCAGGAACCGAGTCCGGCCGCGGAGACCAGGTCTACCCCGGAAGCGAGGCCGGCCGCGGACAGCAGGTCTACCCACAGCCTCCCTAGGCAGGAACCAAGTCCGGCCGCGGAGACCAGGTCTACCTCGGGAGCCAGCGGCCGGGAACTGAGTCCGGCCGCGGACAGCAGGTCTACCCACCGCTTCTCTAGGCAGGAACTAAGTCCGGCCGGGGAGAGCAGGTCTACCCACAGCCTCCCTAGGCAGGAACTAAGTCCGGCCGGGGAGAGCAGGTCTACCCACAGCCTCCCTAGGCAGGAACCAAGTCCGGCCGCGGAGAGCAGGTCTACCCACCGCTTCCCTAGGCAGGAACCAAGTCCGGCCGCGGAGAGCAGGTCTACCCCGGAAGCGAGGCCGGCCGCGGAGAGCAGGTCTACCCACAGCCTCCCTAGGCAGGAACCAAGTCCGGCCGCGGAGACCAGGTCTACCCCGGAAGCGAGGCCGGCCGCGGAGAGCAGGTCTACCCCGGAAGCGAGGCCGGCCGCGGACAGCAGGTCTACCCACAGCCTCCCTAGGCAGGAACCAAGTCCGGCCGCGGAGACCAGGTCTACCTCGGGAGCCAGCGGCCGGGAACTGAGTCCGGCCGCGGACAGCAGGTCTACCCACCGCTTCTCTAGGCAGGAACTAAGTCCGGCCGCGGACAGCAGGTCTACCCACAGCCTCCCTAGGCAGGAACTAAGTCCGGCCGGGGAGAGCAGGTCTACCCACAGCCTCCCTAGGCAGGAACCAAGTCCGGCCGCGGAGACCAGGTCTACCTCGGGAGCCAGCGGCCGGGAACTGAGTCCGGCCGCGGACAGCAGGTCTACCCACCGCTTCTCTAGGCAGGAACTAAGTCCGGCCGGGGAGAGCAGGTCTACCCACAGCCTCCCTAGGCAGGAACTAAGTCCGGCCGGGGAGAGCAGGTCTACCCACAGCCTCCCTAGGCAGGAACTAAGTCCGGCCGCGGACAGCAGGTCTACCCACAGCCTCCCTAGGCAGGAACCAAGTCCGGCCGCGGAGAGCAGGTCTACCCACCGCTTCCCTAGGCAGGAACCAAGTCCGGCCGCGGAGAGCAGGTCTACCCCGGAAGCGAGGCCGGCCGCGGAGAGCAGGTCTACCCACAGCCTCCCTAGGCAGGAACCAAGTCCGGCCGCGGAGACCAGGTCTACCCCGGAAGCGAGGCCGGCCGCGGAGACCAGGTCTACCCACAGCTTCCCTAGGCAGGAACGAAGTCCGGCCGCGGACAGCAGGTCTACCCACAGCTTCCCTAGGCAGGAACCGAGTCCGGCCGCGGAGAGCAGGTCTACCCACAGCCTCCCTAGGCAGGAACCGAGTCCGGCCGCGGAGACCAGGTCTACCCACAGCCTCCCTAGGCAGGAACCGAGTCCGGCCGCGGAGACCAGGTCTACCCACCGCTTCCCTAGGCAGGAACTAAGTCCGGCCGCGGAGAGCAGGTCTACCCACCGCTTCCCTAGGCAGGAACCGAGTCCGGCCGCGGAGACCAGGTCTACCCCGGAAGCGAGGCCGGCCGCGGACAGCAGATCTACCCACCGCTTCCCTAGGCAGGAACTAAGTCCGGCCGCGGACAGCAGGTCTATCCACAGCCTCCCTAGGCAGGAACTGTGTCCGGCCGCGGAGAGCAGGTCTACCCACCGCTTCCCTAGGCAGGAACTAAGTCCGGCCGCGGAGACCAGGTCTACCTCGGGAGCCAGCGGCCGGGAACTGAGTCCGGCCGCGGACAGCAGGTCTACCCACCGCTTCTCTAGGCAGGAACTAAGTCCGGCCGCGGACAGCAGGTCTACCCACAGCCTCCCTAGGCAGGAACTAAGTCCGGCCGGGGAGAGCAGGTCTACCCACAGCCTCCCTAGGCAGGAACCAAGTCCGGCCGCGGAGACCAGGTCTACCCCGGAAGCGAGGCCGGCCGCGGAGAGCAGGTCTACCCACAGCTTCCCTAGGCAGGAACGAAGTCCGGCCGCGGACAGCAGGTCTACCCACAGCTTCCCTAGGCAGGAACCGAGTCCGGCCGCGGAGAGCAGGTCTACCCACAGCCTCCCTAGGCAGGAACCGAGTCCGGCCGCGGAGACCAGGTCTACCCACAGCCTCCCTAGGCAGGAACCGAGTCCGGCCGCGGAGACCAGGTCTACCCACCGCTTCCCTAGGCAGGAACTAAGTCCGGCCGCGGAGAGCAGGTCTACCCACCGCTTCCCTAGGCAGGAACTAAGTCCGGCCGCGGACAGCAGGTCTACCCACCGCTTCCCTAGGCAGGAACCAAGTCCGGCCGCGGAGACCAGGTCTACCCCGGAAGCGAGGCCGGCCGCGGAGAGCAGGTCTACCCACCGCTTCCCTAGGCAGGAACTAAGTCCGGCCGCGGAGAGCAGGTCTACCCACCGCTTCCCTAGGCAGGAACTAAGTCCGGCCGCGGACAGCAGGTCTACCCACAGCCTCCCTAGGCAGGAACTAAGTCCGGCCGCGGACAGCAGGTCTACCCACCGCTTCCCTAGGCAGGAACCGAGTCCGGCCGCGGAGACCAGGTCTACCCCGGAAGCGAGGCCGGCCGCGGACAGCAGGTCTACCCACAGCCTCCCTAGGCAGGAACCAAGTCCGGCCGCGGAGACCAGGTCTACCTCGGGAGCCAGCGGCCGGGAACTGAGTCCGGCCGCGGACAGCAGGTCTACCCACCGCTTCTCTAGGCAGGAACTAAGTCCGGCCGGGGAGAGCAGGTCTACCCACAGCCTCCCTAGGCAGGAACTAAGTCCGGCCGGGGAGAGCAGGTCTACCCACAGCCTCCCTAGGCAGGAACCAAGTCCGGCCGCGGAGAGCAGGTCTACCCACCGCTTCCCTAGGCAGGAACCAAGTCCGGCCGCGGAGAGCAGGTCTACCCCCGGAAGCGAGGCCGGCCGCGGAGAGCAGGTCTACCCACAGCCTCCCTAGGCAGGAACCAAGTCCGGCCGCGGAGACCAGGTCTACCCGGAAGCGAGGCCGGCCGCGGAGAGCAGGTCTACCCCGGAAGCGAGGCCGGCCGCGGACAGCAGGTCTACCCACAGCCTCCCTAGGCAGGAACCAAGTCCGGCCGCGGAGACCAGGTCTACCTCGGGAGCCAGCGGCCGGGAACTGAGTCCGGCCGCGGACAGCAGGTCTACCCACCGCTTCTCTAGGCAGGAACTAAGTCCGGCCGCGGACAGCAGGTCTACCCACAGCCTCCCTAGGCAGGAACTAAGTCCGGCCGGGGAGAGCAGGTCTACCCACAGCCTCCCTAGGCAGGAACCAAGTCCGGCCGCGGAGACCAGGTCTACCTCGGGAGCCAGCGGCCGGGAACTGAGTCCGGCCGCGGACAGCAGGTCTACCCACCGCTTCTCTAGGCAGGAACTAAGTCCGGCCGGGGAGAGCAGGTCTACCCACAGCCTCCCTAGGCAGGAACTAAGTCCGGCCGGGGAGAGCAGGTCTACCCACAGCCTCCCTAGGCAGGAACTAAGTCCGGCCGCGGACAGCAGGTCTACCCACAGCCTCCCTAGGCAGGAACCAAGTCCGGCCGCGGAGAGCAGGTCTACCCACCGCTTCCCTAGGCAGGAACCAAGTCCGGCCGCGGAGAGCAGGTCTACCCCGGAAGCGAGGCCGGCCGCGGAGAGCAGGTCTACCCACAGCCTCCCTAGGCAGGAACCAAGTCCGGCCGCGGAGACCAGGTCTACCCCGGAAGCGAGGCCGGCCGCGGAGACCAGGTCTACCCACAGCTTCCCTAGGCAGGAACGAAGTCCGGCCGCGGACAGCAGGTCTACCCACAGCTTCCCTAGGCAGGAACCGAGTCCGGCCGCGGAGAGCAGGTCTACCCACAGCCTCCCTAGGCAGGAACCGAGTCCGGCCGCGGAGACCAGGTCTACCCACAGCCTCCCTAGGCAGGAACCGAGTCCGGCCGCGGAGACCAGGTCTACCCACCGCTTCCCTAGGCAGGAACTAAGTCCGGCCGCGGAGAGCAGGTCTACCCACCGCTTCCCTAGGCAGGAACCGAGTCCGGCCGCGGAGACCAGGTCTACCCCGGAAGCGAGGCCGGCCGCGGACAGCAGATCTACCCACCGCTTCCCTAGGCAGGAACTAAGTCCGGCCGCGGAGAGCAGGTCTACCCACCGCTTCCCTAGGCAGGAACTAAGTCCGGCCGCGGACAGCAGGTCTATCCACAGCCTCCCTAGGCAGGAACTGTGTCCGGCCGCGGAGAGCAGGTCTACCCACCGCTTCCCTAGGCAGGAACTAAGTCCGGCCGCGGAGACCAGGTCTACCTCGGGAGCCAGCGGCCGGGAACTGAGTCCGGCCGCGGACAGCAGGTCTACCCACCGCTTCTCTAGGCAGGAACAAAGTCCGGCCGCGGACAGCAGGTCTACCCACAGCCTCCCTAGGCAGGAACTAAGTCCGGCCGGGGAGAGCAGGTCTACCCACAGCCTCCCTAGGCAGGAACCAAGTCCGGCCGCGGAGACCAGGTCTACCCCGGAAGCGAGGCCGGCCGCGGAGAGCAGGTCTACCCACAGCTTCCCTAGGCAGGAACGAAGTCCGGCCGCGGACAGCAGGTCTACCCACAGCTTCCCTAGGCAGGAACCGAGTCCGGCCGCGGAGAGCAGGTCTACCCACAGCCTCCCTAGGCAGGAACCGAGTCCGGCCGCGGAGACCAGGTCTACCCACAGCCTCCCTAGGCAGGAACCGAGTCCGGCCGCGGAGACCAGGTCTACCCACCGCTTCCCTAGGCAGGAACTAAGTCCGGCCGCGGAGAGCAGGTCTACCCACCGCTTCCCTAGGCAGGAACTAAGTCCGGCCGCGGACAGCAGGTCTACCCACCGCTTCCCTAGGCAGGAACCGAGTCCGGCCGCGGAGACCAGGTCTACCCCGGAAGCGAGGCCGGCCGCGGAGAGCAGGTCTACCCACCGCTTCCCTAGGCAGGAACTAAGTCCGGCCGCGGAGAGCAGGTCTACCCACCGCTTCCCTAGGCAGGAACTAAGTCCGGCCGCGGACAGCAGGTCTACCCACAGCCTCCCTAGGCAGGAACTAAGTCCGGCCGCGGACAGCAGGTCTACCCACCGCTTCCCTAGGCAGGAACCGAGTCCGGCCGCGGAGACCAGGTCTACCCCGGAAGCGAGGCCGGCCGCGGACAGCAGGTCTACCCACAGCCTCCCTAGGCAGGAACCAAGTCCGGCCGCGGAGACCAGGTCTACCTCGGGAGCCAGCGGCCGGGAACTGAGTCCGGCCGCGGACAGCAGGTCTACCCACCGCTTCTCTAGGCAGGAACTAAGTCCGGCCGGGGAGAGCAGGTCTACCCACAGCCTCCCTAGGCAGGAACTAAGTCCGGCCGGGGAGAGCAGGTCTACCCACAGCCTCCCTAGGCAGGAACCAAGTCCGGCCGCGGAGACCAGGTCTACCTCGGGAGCCAGCGGCCGGGAACTGAGTCCGGCCGCGGACAGCAGGTCTACCCACAGCCTCCCTAGGCAGGAACTAAGTCCGGCCGGGGAGAGCAGGTCTACCCACAGCCTCCCTAGGCAGGAACTAAGTCCGGCCGCGGACAGCAGGTCTACCCACAGCCTCCCTAGGCAGGAACCAAGTCCGGCCGCGGAGAGCAGGTCTACCCCGGAAGCGAGGCCGGCCGCGGAGAGCAGGTCTACCCACAGCCTCCCTAGGCAGGAACCAAGTCCGGCCGCGGAGACCAGGTCTACCCCGGAAGCGAGGCCGGCCGCGGAGACCAGGTCTACCCACAGCTTCCCTAGGCAGGAACGAAGTCCGGCCGCGGACAGCAGGTCTACCCACAGCTTCCCTAGGCAGGAACCGAGTCCGGCCGCGGAGAGCAGGTCTACCCACAGCCTCCCTAGGCAGGAACCGAGTCCGGCCGCGGAGACCAGGTCTACCCACAGCCTCCCTAGGCAGGAACCGAGTCCGGCCGCGGAGACCAGGTCTACCCACCGCTTCCCTAGGCAGGAACTAAGTCCGGCCGCGGAGAGCAGGTCTACCCACCGCTTCCCTAGGCAGGAACCGAGTCCGGCCGCGGAGACCAGGTCTACCCCGGAAGCGAGGCCGGCCGCGGACAGCAGATCTACCCACCGCTTCCCTAGGCAGGAACTAAGTCCGGCCGCGGAGAGCAGGTCTACCCACCGCTTCCCTAGGCAGGAACTAAGTCCGGCCGCGGACAGCAGGTCTATCCACAGCCTCCCTAGGCAGGAACTGTGTCCGGCCGCGGAGAGCAGGTCTACCCACCGCTTCCCTAGGCAGGAACTAAGTCCGGCCGCGGAGACCAGGTCTACCTCGGGAGCCAGCGGCCGGGAACTGAGTCCGGCCGCGGACAGCAGGTCTACCCACCGCTTCTCTAGGCAGGAACTAAGTCCGGCCGCGGACAGCAGGTCTACCCACAGCCTCCCTAGGCAGGAACTAAGTCCGGCCGCGGAGAGCAGGTCTACCCACCGCTTCCCTAGGCAGGAACCGAGTCCGGCCGCGGAGACCAGGTCTACCCCGGAAGCGAGGCCGGCCGCGGACAGCAGATCTACCCACCGCTTCCCTAGGCAGGAACTAAGTCCGGCCGCGGAGAGCAGGTCTACCCACCGCTTCCCTAGGCAGGAACTAAGTCCGGCCGCGGACAGCAGGTCTATCCACAGCCTCCCTAGGCAGGAACTGTGTCCGGCCGCGGAGAGCAGGTCTACCCACCGCTTCCCTAGGCAGGAACTAAGTCCGGCCGCGGAGACCAGGTCTACCTCGGGAGCCAGCGGCCGGGAACTGAGTCCGGCCGCGGACAGCAGGTCTACCCACCGCTTCTCTAGGCAGGAACTAAGTCCGGCCGCGGACAGCAGGTCTACCCACAGCCTCCCTAGGCAGGAACTAAGTCCGGCCGGGG